>NC_079896.1:607165-684040 GCF_024868665.1 Triplophysa rosa | reverse complement strand
GAGAGAGAGAGAGAGAGACAGAGAGAGACAGAGAGAGAGAGAGAGAGAGAGAGGTGACGCTGGAGCTCTCCAGACCACCAAACAACAAGGGAGAGCATGACGGACACACAACTGAGGTCACAATTACAACAAAAAAACAGCGTTGAGAGAGAGGGAGAGCTGCTTACCAATATAAATCTGTTCTAAACATTTGTTACTCTAGAAAAGGTGTTTGGGCCAACAAAACGGTTCATACCAGCTCATCAAACGTGCTGATCTTTAACCAGGAGTCACCAAGTAACGTACTCAAAACAATAACCTAGATTATACAATAAACTAGATCAGTCCCATCAGAATCACTCTTATATGGAAACATCTGGAACACGCAGTGATATGACCCACATTCAGATTCCATCAGTGCTTATAATTATTATAATCTCAAATGATATTTACAGTAAATAACACAGAGGACGTCTCATGGCTCTGAAGCTTCTGAGCAAACACAATTTGATCAAATCAGAAGCAGAACGACACGCAGGGGATTGTGGGATTTGATGAAATTTACCAGATGAAGTCAAGCTGTGTCTCAAGCATGTACGTGTGCGTGTCTGGATGTTTCTGTCTGTACAGCCCGTGAGGAGACGCTCAAACTTCAGAGACCATCACTTCAGGCTGGGTGCTGATAAAACCAAGAAAAAGCAGAGAAAACTCCCAACGGGACGTCTATTATCATTCCCTACAGCTGCTTATCTGTCCAAACGTATGACTGTGGGTCAATGCAATCTGTTCAGAGAACGAGACAAAACTCACCGGCCTGTGTTTACTTATCACACCAGACTGAGTAAAACTTCATCAATGAATCCAATCGCTTTCGCCTGATGACATTTCACAGACACAACTGTGGAATGAAACAAAATTCTCTTTAAAATGTTTGAAATGTCTTTAGTGTGATACATTTGACTGGATTAATTCATACATCACGTGAAGTCCATCTCACCTTCATCCACCAGGGACTTCTGTCATTCATTGGTCTCTATAGAGAATTATGAGTACTTTAATGTTTTCTAACGTAGTCAGGAATCTGAAACCACACCAGGGATCCAAAAATCAAAATTCTGTCATCATTTATTATCTCTTAAGTCTTTCTTCAGAACACAAAAGTAAGATATTTTGAGAAATGTCTCAGTGGTTTTGTGTTCATACAATGGAAGTCAATGGAGTCCAGTGTCTTCAAAATATCTTCTTTTGTGTTCTGAAGAAGAAAGAAACTCATACAGGTTTGACATGACATGACATGAGGATGAAGAAATGAGGACAGAATTCTCATTTTTGGAGTGACCTATCACCAGCTTCTACTGAATAACAAATGATCATCTAACACCTCAGAGTTCATTGTACGTCTGTTGTTCAAGGTTGAAATGTTGCTCAAATCATTGAATAAAATAAATACGACTTTACTGCCAATGTCTTTAAAGTCATGAGTTCTGGACCTCACATTCTGAACAGCTCGATTATTATGGTTCCGATTCTATTACTGGATCTCTCATAGCTGACCTGAGAGCAGACATTCCCCCACACAGCTGAAAATGATTTGCATTTGCACAAAGATAATTCAATAATGGATAATGGTACAGCACGACTTCTTTTACTTTTTACTCACTAAAATCAAGATGGAATTTATAAACGTACTCTCAACTACACACGAGTGAGAATGGAGTTTGGGTATGTTGGGTATCACTCAGGTTATCTGAGGTCACACAGATTCCTCATTAGTGACGGTTTCGGTTCATAGTGAAGTCATCCACCATATTGAAAAAGTCAATGCCTGTATGAATATTAAATGTTAAAAAGTAAAGATTTTGTGATTTTTAAGGTCCTACTTTGGTTTATGGAGTGTCCAACAACAAGTGTATAAACACTTTCATGTTCTAATAATAGTCAGTTATTATTGTCACCTCACTTCTTGACTGACTCTCAAATGATTCGTTCGGCGATTCATCTGTCTAATCCCCTCCTTTCCGCTAGCCAAGTCTGATGTGATTGGTCAGATGGTCTAGTCTGCTGTGATTGGTCTACTGCGTGCAGTGTCGCAAATGGAACGTAGGCGGGTATTACACGGAGTGACGCAAATCTGACCCGGAACTGAAATTAGAACGACAGACGACTCGTTCGCGTGATTCAGAGTCGACTCCTTTTTCCCCAAGCCAATAACTTTGTGATTCATTCACTTTCGGCTTCACAACTTGGCAGACTGCTTACATACACACACAGCAACATTACACACCATATGAAATGTCATTTTAAGTTATATTTACTCTTTAAGTGCAGTTGTGAAGCAGTGGCGATCCGTGACTACTCCGGGGAAGCAGTAATGCCAAGGTCGGCAAAACATGTATTTAGCCCGTCATGTGTGTGGCGTGTCATGTCAAAACACGTGCCTGCTGCAGACGCGTCGAAAGGGTTTTTAATAAAAGAGATGCCGGCGTTTGCGAGATACTCGCTTATTCTCATGTGTAATCAGAGTTAAGTGTTAACGCGAGCATCTCTTTGATCATAAACCCTTTCCACGCGTCTGCTGCAGGCACGTATTTTGACATGACGCGTGATGCACAGAGGTTCACGTGAAGCGCTGAACATGTATTTTGAAGAGGAGGCACCGATCGCCACTGCAAGACACAAACATTATAATCGATAAACTTACACAATATAACGTCACAAAGGCGTTTGCTAATGCAAATTTTCCAAAACCTGTAATATTGAGTTATTACAAATCAACACATTCTTACCTGTGAAAGGTTATGATAGTTTCAGGAACTTCAATCTCAGTGTTTTTTCTTACTGTGAATGACGACGGCGGATGAAATGTTGACCGCTCCAAGATGGCGGACGTATCAAGATGTCTGACGCGGTCTCCATGTATACATATCTATGATCACACAAGTGAAGGATCGAACTAGAACACGTGTTCAGTGGAAACCATTATCTGTCATATGTTAAAGTTTGACAAGTTATTGACAGTGTTGAGCCGGCCCATAATCAACCAACCAGAACAGCCTGGCAGCCACACAGCACATCCCAGAGAGGTGGCGGTGGTGAGCTTCGCAAGCACCACCTGGATGTACTCGAATCAAATATAACATGTATAACCTACTTTAATAGTTAAACATAAATGTAAGTTCAATTTAAGCTATATCTGGGTCATAGTGTCCTGAAACTCATTTCAGCTCTTGAAAATCAAACAGGGAGTTTTCCAAATGCTAAATATAGTTTTATGAACAAATGCGGACGTTTATGAGCAAAAATATGATTCAAGGCCAGACTAATTCATCTCATCTCTATGTATAACTGTTGGAGGTTTCTCAATAATCTCTGTGTTCTATGTTGAGCAATTTACCCATCAGCTTCTCATGAGTCATAATGCGCGCGTTATATAAACGCACAGTATTGAGGTAATTTTACCTCCAGAACAAAACTGCTGTCATTAAATGTTCACTTTTGTGCAGTCAAGACTTCAAGGTTTGTGTCTATACAGAACATGACTTTGAGAAATAAACAAAGACATTCTCATTCACTGGAGGAAAACGTGTGACAACCTGCCCCAGTCACTGATTCAACCCGTTTCCTTTCACAAGTGTGTATTTGACACGTCTTTGATCCCGTCTGACCGCTAAAATTGTTAATGTGTGCGTGTTAAAGTGACTTTGTTTGAACTAAATGTTCCTGTCACACTAACCCTTATGGTCACGCTGCCATTATAGTGCACTTAATAGTGTTCTACTACTGTCATCTAGTGGACAGCACCTGAGACACACCCACTAAACAAACTTCTAATGAGCTATTTGAAAATACAGTATTAATATTCCTCAAACGTTTTATTTAAATTCTTCTAGAATTGATTTCCAGCACATTATTCACCCCAGAACTGAAAGTTGTGACGCGTGTCCCTTTTTGTAAAATCACCAGCTCACAGACGCATATCATTTAGCTTTGCCCTCAAACACAAGAAGAGTCAATAACCACATTTACATGAAATCATTCATCAGACTGAAAACATCTTTGCAAAAACACCTTCATCAATGTGTCTGAGGTCAATCAGAATGACATTTTAATGTTTATAATGTACATTTGAAGCAGATTGAAATGTTTAGGCTACATATATGAAGACTTTGGTTCCAAAATGAGATAACTCTGTTTTACATTTTTTTTTCAAAAATCATATTTTTTATTATGTTATCATGTTTTTATAGTGTTAGTTAGACACATGTTTTTGTTTTGTTATTATGCCTTAAATCAAATCAAACCAACTGCAGTTTGATTGATATTAACTGGAATGCACAATACAAAAAAACATGATTTTTGAACTCGAGTTATCTCATTTTGGAACCAAACTCTTCATATATATATTTATAGTTTGGTCTATTCAATATTTAAATGCAGAACTACTTCTCTTGCTGATTTCTCATTGTCCAACGTGACCAGCGCTTGTTCACTTTCATCCCCTGTGAGGCTGAACCCGTGATGCTGTCCTGAGATCAGCTGTCTAATGTAGAAGAGGCTGGTTTCTGGCATCGCTCGCCTTCCCAGCCTGGAAAACACTGACATTTAAACTCTGCCGTGGAGAAACTGGTTTCTCTCTGGACCGTCCTCCTCCTCCTGTAAGCTACAAAAGACGGACCGACGGTGACGGGTCCTGACAGCTGAGATCTGTGAATGATGGACCATACGGACGGGTCGAGGTGCAGGTAGACGTCAGCGCTCGGGTCCCTCCGAACACATCGGCCCTGAGATGAACACAGCATCCGGCTGCAGAGAAATGCCGCCTGCGTCACGTTCACGATGTAACGGCCGAGCGTGTCGTTCAGGTAACTCTGAACCGCTTCACAGGTGTCCTGACACAACATCAATATGGACATCATTTACTGTGTTTGTATGTGAAATAAGAAGCACTTTCTACTTTTGAAAAAGGCAGCGTTTCTGTTGTTATTGTATCTGAACATCCATAAAAGAAAATGTTCTCCTGTTTTCTCAAATAAGAAAATTAAACCTCTCATGGTCTCAGACCAAGTACATGCCTTCTTAACATCTCACAAAGCCTTAAGGTGGATATGAGCGTTCAGATTACATTTTCAGATTTTTACTTTATGCATTTCCTAAAATAATTTAAAATAGATCCAGCTGACATCGATTCAGCAGGGATTTGACCTCTTTGAACCATTTGGTAGCACACGTAAATCTGGCAGACATCTATTTGATGCCTTTACATCTGCAAGACATAGTTTGTTCATCTGCAATACATCTCGGAGACTCTTGTTTGTGTTAGCTGTAAAATTCTGAGTCATAAAATCATCCTACATAAAGTAAAGAGCATTCTGTAAAAATATAGCCCTGATATGTTTCATACTAGACTATGAATCTGGACTTTTTGTGAAAACAAAGCGATACAGAAATACATTTGAATTGCATTTCCCCCGAACTGCAGCATCCTTCACAAATAAAAAAATTCAGCATTTATTTGACTAAAAACAACCTCTTGTTGTTCATTCTCTCCTTTGCTTCCTCCAGCTTTAATCCTCTAGTCGCATGGCCTTGTGAACTAATGCTGCTGTTTAGCGTGTTGACAAAATGTTTAGATGCTCGCTTCAGATAAAAGTAAATGTAAATGAATTCTTGAATTTGTGTTCAGCATCAGTCGTCCTCTAACATACAGTCCATTCATCAGAAGTGAATCATTTTGATACCTTTGTTCTGGAGTAGTTATCATCTCCCCAGAGGACAACGCCTGCAGCTCCCAGAGCGACACTCTCACCGATAGTGTGAACCAAATCCACCTGAAAAACACATGACAACAAATACACACCCGCTGTTCAACAATCATGCTACTCAAAGGGACACAAAAAACAATTGCACAGCACCCGCACTTTACATGGACACCTCCCCACTCCCCAACACTATTTACATGTGTATATAGTTTAACCTTCCTTCTTTCCTATCTCCTTTCTGCTCTATTCGGACAGTCGCATAAGCATGTCACTGCATGTCGTACTATGTATGGTTTTGTATGTGACAAATAAACTTTGAACTTGAAAAACAATTAAAGAGTAAATATTTTGTGATTTTTAAGGTTCTACTTTAGTGTCCAACAACACACGTTTACGTGCATACACAATTTTCTAATAATAGGCAGTTATTATTGTCACCTCACTTCTTGACTGACTCTCAAATGATTCGTTCGGCGATTCATCTGTCTAATCCCCTCCTTTCTGTCAGCCTACTCTGATCTGATTGGTCAGATGGTCTAGTCTGCTGCGATTGGCCTACCGCGTGCAGTGTCGCAAATGGAACGTAGGCGGGTATTACACGGAGTGACGCAAATCTGACCCGGAACTGAAATGAGAACGACAGACGACTCGTTCGCGTGATTCAGAGTCGACTCCTTTTTCCCCAAGCCAATAACTTTGTGATTCGTTCGCTTCACGACGCTCAGTTTAAAGAGAGAGTTTGCTTGTGGTTGCTTTGGCTGACCTGTGAGATAAACTCCATGGAGTATGTGTAGACGATCCTGGCGTAAGGGAAGACAGCCGGCAGGCTGCGGGTGCCGGTTGGCCGTCTCACCCTCATGGCCTCCAGGATGCGATAGCGGCTGTACAGCATGACATCACGATCACGACCCCGCAGCAGCAGATCCAGATACACGTTCGGGTAGAGAGCCGTGCTGACGTTCCACAGCCATGTCAGTTTATCATTCCTCTCCATCTCCAGAGGTGGACACTCGCCCGTGTACGTTTCGTTCTTCTTGTACTGATAATTATAACAGCAGGGGAAACCGTAAAAGCCCCACAATCCTCCAGGACGCCCCCCGAGGCCCAGTTTCAACGTCTCCTCCATAAAATTCCGTGAAGCCCCTTCGAACTCTTTCACGGCTTGAGTTTCTATTTGATCCGGAGTCCAGTGAGGATGTTTGGCCTTCACTAAAGCTTTGGACCCCAGCCAGTACACTTGCTTAGACTCCCAATTCCGCTCCCAAAGCGGCCTCCACTTTTCCCAGTCGATGATGGCCAGCCCGTAAAAGCCAGGATCGGGGATGTCCGTCCGCATATCGTCTGCGGCCTTTCGGAGATGCTCGCTGAGGCTGGCGTTCTGAGGAACTCCTCCGTACACCGGCTCATCGAGAGGATCGTAGTATGGATACCGTCCCAACTTATTGGCGTAGAAAATGGTGACGTTGTCGCCCATGAACACCTCGTCCTGGTTGTGGACGATGTCAAAGACGCTCAAGTCCAGGTCGACCCCGAATTGAGACGCACAGCGTTCGGTAGGTGCGTTCCATACGGCGGAAAAGGGAAGGTGGGTGAGGAGAGGGGGCGAGTCGGGTGGACGAGCAAAAACGGGGCACGGCAAACAGCCGCAGAAGAACAGCAGAGGACACGTCCATCGAAACAGCCCGTCCATTCCTGTAACGACAGGAGAGCAAAGCGTTTAGCACTCAACTCCACACCTGATCTTACACCAGCTCAGGCAATTTAAATGGAAATGAAGCTGAGCTACAGTCTAATTTCAAAAGATAATTTCAATGATGAGAGGCAATTTTTTGAACAAAGGTATATTTTATTCTGAACAACTCATTATCCATAATAATCACCCACTTCAACATACACCGCATTAAGTGTGTGTCTACGTGTGTACGTGTGTAAATGAATTCAGACCCTGAAACGTGTGCAACATACGTGACATGTCATTTCACGAGAACACAGTGTATGTAATAGACACACATGAAGATGTTCCTGTAGGTCAAAACAGTCACAGTGTAAAGGTCATGGGTTCAGTCCTCACAGAACACATATACACATTATGATAGGCTATATGAAATAAAATGTATAATTTGAATGCATTGGGTCACTTAGTTTGAATAAAAGCATCGGCCAAATGCATAAAAGTAAATGTCATGTCATGTAGACGAACAGACTCTTACACAACTTTGCAGTTCCACAAAAATACAATTTCTGTCCATATCAGGACCTCTACTGTGGCATTCTGGATATGTATTATAGCATTATCATTTTTGAAGGGCCCTCATGAAAATGACTCATGGATTTATTACAGTAGATGTGTATCATACACTGGTTAAATTAAAGTTACTGTATGTTAAATGTGTGGTTTGACTACAAATACCATAAACTATCGTTACGTGGTCAATATTCATAAGAGGAAGGACCACAAAAAGATCAGATGCCATCACTATACCACAGTACCATAAAAGTACATGTGTCGGATTTATTTACCAAACTGAAGTTTTAGTGCTACAGAAGATCAAATAAACCATGATTGTATTAGATTGACACAGTTATTAATTTGTACTTACTACGATTTACTACAAAGCTATTGTTACTGTAGTAAACCTATGGTTATTTTCGCAAGAGGAGTTTGTTAAATAAAAGAGGAACCGAGACGCCAAAAACCCTTCAGAGTTCCGACAGAAAAACACGTCACACAGAACACACGCTGTTTACAACACAAACATATATATATTCATAGGATTCAAGCATATTGTACTCACTGATCGAAACTTTATGAATTACACATCAATATCTCAAAGTTTGGAACGCTCATGAGCTCGTGTGTTCATCTGGGTTGTGAGTCACACTTTCAGCCAATAGAGACGAGAGGGGCGGTGTCGAAGGCGGGGCTTAGGGGCGTTTGCTCATGACGCGGGGCGTAAGCGCTTTTACATATGCTTGCGGCAGATAAAGG
The DNA here is from genome assembly GCF_024868665.1 of Triplophysa rosa. NCBI lineage: Eukaryota > Metazoa > Chordata > Actinopteri > Cypriniformes > Nemacheilidae > Triplophysa > Triplophysa rosa. The sequence continues at coordinate 675,313 of NC_079896.1, read as the reverse complement.
TTATTTTTATGAAACTGGGCCATTTTAATCTTGTAAAAGTTAATACACGCTTGTAGGAGTTCTATCTAACTATATGAATATTTAATGTTATAAAAAGTGTGGCTGATGATGAGTGACAATAAAGGGATTTGATTTGATACTAACGGATAAGGGACATATGCATGACACATTTACATTTTACATTTATCCAAAGTGAGCATTCCACACTTCGTCAAAGCAGAAATGTTAAAAAATACTCTCTGGAACATACATACTGTATATGCCACTTAAATGTTTTTATAGCATGGTCTTTTTGAATACTGGATTCTGATTGGCTGGAAGGTGTGCATTAAAACCCTATAACGCACAGGTAGCTCCAATATGTTTGATTACATTTGAAATTTAACTGACAAAAATCACTGTCATCTTCACCTGTTTGCTCTAAAATTTCACTGTAAACATCAATAAAAGATTTAACTTGGCAAATGACCGTGGTATAAACGGGATAATCCACCGCTAGCCGTGCGTTAAAGGATTTTAATGCACTTCGCAGAGGCAACCTGGCCTCCACGCCGTGCATTAAAACCCTTTTAGCTTATGGCAAGAACCAAACACGAATGCTCCATTTTTACATTGTCTACACTCTCCTTTTTCGGTTTTAATTAATATTTTGTTTATTATTTTTTTCATTGTAAAGCACTTTGGATCAACTACGGTTGTGTTAAACTTGTGCTCTAAATAATGTTTTTATTTTTTATTGTACTCAATGCAGCTTATTTGAATTGTACATGTCACAAAGATTTTAATGAAAAATTCACTTCTCTGAACAAAGGAAGCACTACGGAAATCACTCATTGTGATATTCTCAAGACTTATTCTTGGTTGTTAAAACACCTAAAAATGAACAAATGATGAACTAAAAGAGATATTTATTTTTATTTAATTTCATTACCAATCTTCATCTATGTCCTAAAAAAATCTATCTTTTAGAGCCCAAGATATGCAAAATAAACTCATATATTTCTTTCTACTGGTAAGCTCACATTTTCTTCATTGAGAATTGAAGGCAACAAATATAACTTGTTGGTTTGTAAAGCCTGTAATTTGGGCTGAACAGATTCATGCGCTGGCGTCTGTTTATGTGTTCCACTTTAGTTCTGTTTTCTTCGCTCAGGCAGAGTTCAAACTAAAAACACTGGTTCATTGTGTGAATAGAACGAAATATGTTTGACAATATAACTACATAACAAATTAAATCTACAATTGTTTAATAAGTAAACAAAAATGCACATTTAATGGTAAAAACCATGTTCTTAAAAGCAGAAATAGTGTTTCAGTCTAGTTCATACAGTCCCAACGGTTTCAGCATGTGATATCATAACAGCAGACAATATTCACACAGTCTTTTAACCCTTTCACATGATTACATACAAGTGCTGTCACATCAATAACATTGACAAACATACAGAACAAAACAAATACTGTATGCGTGTGAAAACTCTTTCATTTACAAACAGCAACAGTCCGGGAAAGAAAAGGCAATCCACAGTTGCTCAATGTTGTCTTAAATAACAGGATATAAATAACGGTCTGATTATCTTTATTTATTTTTCCGGAGCACAGGAAACAGCAGTGATCAGGAAATGACACGCGAGCTGGACGTCAACACAATATCAACACATTCCACACAATCCTAATGATACATCACAGCGACACAACATCATAATCTCTTGAAATCATTCTGTGTTTGTAATGTCAATGTAAAGCTCACACACACAAGACCTGCAATACATTTCATACGTGAAAAAACCTCAATGTTACTTCACCAAATAATAAAAGATTCTGTCATCACCCTCACATCATTATGAACCACAAAAGACGTTAAGAAAATGGAAATAAAAATTCAAAAAAACATGACGATTCTCCAAAATCAAAATTGAAAATATGATAAGACAGGATGAGAAATGTACAGAGGAAGGTCATTATTCTTTAGATATAAATAAGTCAAGGTCTCAGACAAACATTTGAAGTAACACTGGGGTGAGAAAGTAAACCCACAGCGCTTTAAGTGCACGTCCCTCGCCCCGCTGCTGAAGAGGATCCTCAACATCACATCTCTCACCCTGATAGCCGCTGTAACACTGACACTGAAAGTTCTCCTTCATCCTCCTCTGTTCATCTGCGCTCAGATCTCCGGTCACGTGCATCTCTCTCCCCTGACCCATCACTGCGTGCGCGTCAGGGTCGAGGTGGAGATATGTGTCCGTGTCCGGGTGTCTGCGCAGACAGCGCCCGTGCGATCTGCACAGAAATCGACTGCACTGCTCGGCTGCCGTGGAGACGTTGAGGAGGTATCGGCCCAGCGGACCCTGCAGGTACTGATTCAGACTGAAGCAGCTCGCCTTAAAGATGACAGACAGACAGATGTTATCATGAGAAGCAGCATGATCATACAGTAATCACGTGCGTGAATGCTCACATTGCTGCTGGCCCAAGTCGAATCACCCCAGAATATAACCCCAGCTGCTCCCAGAGCCACGCTTTCTCCAACGGTCCACACCAAATCCATCTGCGCAAACAAGAGTGTCAGTGAAGGATTCTTGAAAACAACAATTCGCGTTTAACAGAAGAAACTCGGATGATTGGAACAACATCAGGGTGAGTAAATAATGCTGAAAATGTGATTTTTAGGTGACGCGTCCCTTTAAATAGAGGAAATGATTGAGGAAGTAAGCAGGAATGGTGTTGTGGGTGGTGCCACGAAAATGAGCAGCGCCCTTCCTGTTCCCTTGCGAGCACACACACACACACACACGCACACACACACACACACACACACACACGCACACACACACACGCACACGCACACGCACACATGTTGGGTTTCCATGTTTTATGGGGACATTCCATAGACACAATGGTTTTTATACTGTACAAACTGTATCTCATATTCCCTCCCCCTAACCCTAACAATCACACACAACTGTCTGCTCTTTTACATTTTCACAAAAGTTCATTCTGTATGATTTATAAGCTTGTTTCCTCATGGGGACAAAAACATGTCCCCCTTTGTGGGGGACATTTTGTCCTCATACCGTAGGGTTTACCCTTCCCACACACACACACACACATACGTGCACAAACACACAAACGCACATACACACACATACACACACACACGTCACAAACGCACACACACACAAACGCACATACACACACACACACGTCACAAACGCACCCACACACAAACGCACATACACACACACATACACACACACACACACACACGACGGTCATACAAAAAAATCTTTATGATAAGTTCACAATAGTGAAAGTTCACAATAAAACAAAGGATTCACAAACACACATTAAACAAACACACTGAGGAATGAAAGGCAGCTGAATGGAATCTTCTGTCTGTTATGTCAACATTTATTTCCCTACATTTTGTTGTCATGTCAAAGGTGCTTCAGGTCATATCCAGCTAAACAGAATTGTAATGAACCCCTTGATAAGCCCCGCCTTCAAACACTCTACAACAGTGGTTCTCAAACTTTTTCAATTCAATTCTTTTTGTTGGTGGTCTCATTTTTCAAATGCTTGATTACATCAAATTTATGATACATTTCTATTAGGGATGCACCGAAACGAAAATTCTTGGCCAAAGCCGAAGATGATGTGAGAAACTTGGCCGAAGAATACCGAACACCGAACATGTTTTTTTGCATTTCTTCTATTTATTAAGCTATTTGTTTCACTATTGCACAAACTGAATAGTCAAAATGTGCTTTTTATAATTTGTCTTGCTTTTCAATAAAATACAATACAACTTAATATAAAATTGATCAAAACAAAGTCAATTCAAACAAAAAATTGAGCCTGTGAGTAGCCTATATTAGTCCTATAACTGACTGCTAAAAGAATGTAATGTAAGTTACTCTGTACGTCTACAACAAAACAGTTCATTAAAAAGTGTCATTCCACATTAGGCCTATAAAATAAAAATACGAATAAACTAAAACTGTTGGATTATTATAGGCTACATTGCAAAATGATTTGAGGGAAAAAACATCAAATGCAAGTAATTCTGACTGATGCTGACTGACAACTCAACTCAACTCAACTTTATTTATATAGCGCTTTTACAATTTTCATTGTTACAAAGCAGCTGCACATGAGACACATTGACTACAAGCAAAACAATCAAAGTTGTACCTGCAAAAACAAGAAAAGGTTGAAAACACAGAAGACAGACACACCCACACACAAAACACTCCACACACACAACACGCACACGCACCAACACACACAGACACAGAGACACACACACACACGGATGCGCACGCACACACACACAACACACACACACACACACGTACGTACACAGACAAGTACGCACACACACACACGCTCAGTGAGAGCACACATTTAGGATATTTAGGATTAAAGGAGAGAGAAGCACAGGTCAAATATAACAGATAATAAATTCCTATATGCAATATTAATTAAGTAAAACTTTAAGATTCTAAAGCAGCCCCCCCGGTCAGGCAGATAGTGCAAAAACAGTATGCAAACGGTGGCGAGGAACCCAAAACTCTAATCGAGAAAAAAAACCTCAGGAGAACCCAGGCCCAACCAGGGGATTCCAGTTCCCCTCTGGCAAAAGCTGCTGCCTCTGCACAAGCTCCAGAGAGCTTGCACAACAAGGCTAAATAAAATAAATAAACTTAATAATAAAATAAATTATAGTTTAAATTATCATTAATAATCTAATAACATTTGAAGTTTTGTGGTGAAGACATGTCAAGAGACCGCGTCCTTATTTATCCAGCTCTATCACTCTCAGCTCTTGTCAGGTCCTCCATTCTCCCTTACCATCAGGTCAGGCCATGAACTGCATCCTGCTCGCTGTGGTAACCTTGGAACAATGAGACAAGACTGGCTGAGAGTAGAGTACTGTTCTGTACTCTTTGATGCAACAAGTACATCAGTTGTGTTTTTGGTTCCGGTTGATCTAACTAATGCAGCCTAAACCCTCTGAAGATTTATATTATGGAAGAGTAGTGTATGCAAGATAAAAAGATGCGTCTTTAGTCTAGATTTAAACTGACAGAGTGTGTCTGCCTCCCGGACAGTGCAAGGAAGACTATTCCAAAGTTTAGGCGCTAGATAGGAAAAGGATCTACCACCTGCACTTGATTTTGAAATTCTAGGTATTACCAACTGACAGGACGCCTGAGAGCGTAATGCACGTGAAGGACTGTAATACAAAAGGAGTTCATTCAAGTACTGAGGAGCTAAACCATGTAAGGCTTTATAGGTAATAAGCAAGATTTTAAAGTTAACGCGATGCTTTATAGGTAACCAGTGCAAGGTTGACAGAACCGGGCTAATATGTTCATACTTTTTTGTACGTGTAAGAACTCGAGCTGCCGCGTTTTGGACCAATTGGAGTTTTTGTAATAAGCCTGCAGGGCAACCACCTAACAGTGCATTACAGTAATCTAGTCTTGATGTCATGAATGCATGAATTAACTTCTCTGCATCTGAGATTGACAGCATATGACGTAGTTTAGATATATTCTTAAATGGAAAAACGCAATTTTACAGGTGTTGGCGACGTGGCTCTCAAATGACAGATTACTATCGAATAGAACGCCAAGATTCTTTGCTGACGACGAGGGTTTTATGGAACATCCGTCAATAGTTAAACAGTATTCTTGGTTGTTACTTATAGCAGTTTTCGGTCCAATAAGTAACACTTCCGTTTTGTCCGAGTTCAGTAATAAAAAGTTGTTACTCATCCAGTTTTTTATATCGACTATGCATTCCATTATTCGATGGAACTGCTGTGTTTCATGAGGCTTCGAGGAAATATAAAGTTGAGTATCATCAGCATAACAGTGAAAGCTAACTCCGTGTCGCTTTATTATATCTCCTAGAGGTAGCATGTATAATGCGAAGAGCAGAGGCCCTAAGACTGAGCCCTGTGGTACACCGTACTGGACTTGCGATTTGCGTGACACCTCATTGTTTATTGCTACAAATTGAAAACGGTCGGATAAATAAGATTTAAACCATTTCAAAGCTATTCCCTTAATGCCGACATAATTTTCGAGTCTATGTAGGAGTGTGCTGTGGTCAATGGTATCGAATGCAGCACTAAGGTCTAGCAGCACCAATAACGAGATACAACCTCGGTCAGACGCCAATAGCAGATCATTTGTAACTCTGATCAAAGCAGTCTCTGTACTGTGACATGCTCTAAATCCAGACTGGAATTCTTCATTGATGTCATTCCTTTGGAGGAAGGAGCATAATTGAGTTGAAACTACTTTTTCCAGAACTTTAGATATGAAAGGTAGATTCGATATAGGCCTGTAGTTCCTTAGTTCTCTAGGGTCGAGTTGGGGTTTTTTGACAAGGGGCCTTATAACAGCCACCTTATATGCTTTAGGCACATGTCCTAATGTCAGAGATGAGTTAATAATACCAAGAAGAGGATCTATAATTTCTGGGAGCATCTCTTTCAGTAGATTTGTAGGTATAGGGTCTAGTATGCATGTTGTTGATTTAGATGATCTAATAATTTTAGACAGCTCATCTTGATCTACGGTATAAAATAATTGCATTTTCTCCTTAAGGGCGCTGTAGTTAGTTTGTTCAGCGGGTTTCACTTCTGATTGCATTGTTATAATTTTTTCTCTAATATCTTGGATTTTATATGTGAAGTAGTTCATAAATTCATCACTGCTATGCTGATATACAGGATCAGAAGTCACTGACGATTTATTTTTTGTTAATTTAGCCACCGTGTTAAATAAAAACCTAGGGTTGTGCTGGTTTTCTTCTATTAGTGATGAAAAGTAGGCGGATCTAGAAGTTATTAGGGCTTTCCTGTATTTTCGAATACTATCCTTCCATGCTGTACGAAATACCTCTAATTTAGTTTTCTTAAAGTTGCGCTCCATTTTTCGGGCCGCTTTCTTTAGAGCCTGAGTGTGTTCATTATACCACGGTGTGGGGCTGCCATTTTTAATCTTCTTTAAACGTAGTGGAGCAACTTTGTCTAGCGTTACCGAGAAGGTGGAATTAAAATTTTCAGTGGTAATGTCAAGATCTTCAACGTTATTTCTCATGATTTGAGACAATTCGGGCAGATTATCGAGAAACGCATCTTTGGTAGTTGAAGTTATTGTTCTACCATATTTGTAACAATGAGTTTTATTTGCAGCCGTAGGCCAGTCAAGCAAACATAATACCAGATAATGATCCGACAACCATTTCAGTTCACGTCTCTCCTCCAAACTCCGCCCACAGAAGCTGACTGTTCTAGAAGGTGCACTCGTGGATGCACAGAACATACTTTGACAAGTTGTTTAGTACAGGGAACTGTGTGCACGCGACCACTGTATGATGTCAAAGGATGTCGCGAGCGGAGGGGCTACTGTCAGACAGCCCGCTCCCGTCTGAAGTACACAAGTTACCGACCGGTAAAGACGCTTTCATTCGGACATTTACTTCCGTGCGGCAAGTCCCGTGCTGTGTCTTTCTCTGACACTTTAAAACGCTCCACACACACACACACGCGCGCGCACACACACACACACACACACACACACGCACAGGCTTTGGTTGACTATCCCCGTGGGGACAGTCCATAGGCGTAATGTTTTTATACTGTACAAACTGTATATTCTATCCCCTAACCCTATCCCTAAACCTAAAGATCATAGAACACTTTTTGCATTTTTAGATTTGTAAAAAATATTATTCTGTACAATTTATTAGCTTTTGTGCCCATGAGGACCTCAATTTTGGTCCCCACGGTGACACGAGTCCCCATGTGTTGTGTGCACTCAGGTTTAGGTCCCCACCGGGATATACAAACATGAACACTCACACACACACACGCACACGCACAGACACACGCACGCACGCACGCACGCACGCACACACACACACACACACACACACTCACGCACGCACGCACGCTCACACACACACACACACACACACTCACGCACGCACACACGCATCCCTACTTTCTATATTTCATAAAATGCAACAAAATCTGTGGACCCCCCTGGATCCATCTTGGGCGCCCCCAGTTTGAGAAACACTGCTCTACAAAATTTCACAGAAGATTTCCAATAACATAGGGTAAGAGGGTTCAGGAATAGACGTTTTTGTGTCTGCTCTCTACAAACTCACCTCAGACAGCAATTCTGATTTGTTGTCATAAGTGGGACGAGTGTAGATGAAAACGGGACGTGCCAGTCCCTCACCGTCCGATGCAAGTCTCATGCCCTCCTTCACCCTGTTTCGGACAAACTGGCGACCGGAGGATGATGACCGCAACACTGAGCTCATGTATACTGACGGGAACAGAGCCGTGCTTTCGGTCCACAGCCATTTCAGCTGGTCGTTCCGAGATACCTCGACATCCGGGCAGCGGCCCGTGTAGTTCTCCAGACTGTTGCGATAGTCGTGATTGTAGCAGTCAGGAAAGAGGTAGAAGCCCCAGAGCTGGTTGGGACGTAAGCTTTTGGCCAGACGTAACGTTTCACGCATGAATCTACGACTGGACACCTCAAACTCCTGTTGAGCTACTTTGGATATCTTCCCTGAAGTCCAGCTTGGGTTTTTCTGGGCCACCTGAGAGCGAGACTGGCTCTTGTAAATATCTTTGGCATCCCAATTTCGTATCCATATGGGACGCCATTCTTCCCAGTCTATAACAGCCAGACCTCGTGCCAACGGGTCACGGATGTATTTGTCAATGCCGTCCGGCATCTTCTCCAGGTGCTCTGTGAGGCTGGCCGTTTGCGGTAATCCACCGTTGACAGCAGTGCCGTCTGCCTTAAAGTAGGGATACAGACCCAGACGGTCTCCGTAGAATAATGTGAGGTTCTGCTTGGTGAAACCTTCGTTGGGAGAAGCTACGATCTGAAACTGACCCAGTTGAAAGTGGACGTTGTGTCGTGGTCTGCAGTCTTCTGTTGGGGCGTTCCAGATGAGAACCACAGGCTTGTGAGGATGAAGAGGCCATCGGGTGGCCTTCAGATTCTGTCCTATGGTAAGACGGTCCAGAACAAGCGGAGCCAATAACCAGATTCTCCAAACAGAATGAAACCAGTAAGCCATGACTTTTTCCATTCACAATAGCTCCCTTCACCGCTGCTAGAAGAAAAAAATACATGGTAAGAGTCACGATTTAAAGTCAGTCAATATCTTTGATGAAACCAACGCTCATTCAAATGAAAGCAAGGAAAGAAATTCATCATCTTTTATATTTGACTCCTCATCAAATTCTCCATCAAAATCAAATGATCTGAACCACGCAACTCACTATTATTTTATTGCTCTACATTACTGTATGTCAATGAATGAATGGTTTAACAAAACTTTTTAGGAAACTCATGAAGACAAAGTTGATACAACTGTGATCTCCACTGATTTATCCAATGAACTACAACAAATCACCAAAACAGACTATAGTAAAGGTTTGGTATATTATAGTGTTTAATAGACTTTGTTTATTCTGTAGTTTTAACTTACGGTAAATAAACTTTAGTTTACTTTAATATTTAAAACAAAATAGTATCTAGGACTTTAACAACAAACCACAAAGTAAATACTAAAGTAATTTTTCTACAGTACAGAGTAAACGTGAAACTGTCCTTTAAAATACTTTATATCAGCATTATTCACACCGAATAGCAAAAATCCAACCTTTGACATAAGTGTAAAAAAAGAAAAACTCGCATGTTCTAACTCCTCACTCACAGATGACTGATTCACTCCATCCTGAGCAGCATCGCCAGAGACTTTTTCTCGAGTTTTCTTCTCTTCAAACGTGTGGAGCATACTGAGAACTAACAGAAATGAATGTCGACTTTTCTCTGAAGTGAATCTTCTGACATCTTCACATCACGAGGCGCTTTTATCTGCGCAAACGCGCGACTACTTCATGGAGCCCTTTTCATTGATACTGTGCGCGCGGGGCGGGGGGCGTGGCTTCATTACCAGCTCACTGTGCTGTGGGCGGACTTTGTGCTTCATAAACATTAGTAAAGTTTGTTCAAATAAGAATGACGCTACACTAACGATATAGTAACATAATATTTGCACAAGAAGAGAAAATAATAGCGGTTTACTGATAATATATACGTATATAATTTATAACATATGGTTCAAATATGATTCTTAGAAGTTAATTTCTGGTTATCAATCTTCAACTACAGTAACCATAGATGTTTTGTTTGTTTCATTTGTAGTAAATTCATTGTTACTTTTAAGGAGTATGAGAAACATCATAATCTGTGGCACTTTCGGTAGTTTACCTGCAGTTCTGTACCATTTTAACAGATTTAAGAGTAAAAAAAGATTTTAACAGTTTTTATTCCTGCATTCTTTCCTTGTTTTTATGAATACATGAATATAATCCAAATTTGCCTGCAATTGAATATTCGCGTAAACTAATAAATGAAGACCCACAGTTCCTGATTTTGTAGTCAGAAAATTCTGAGGATCCACGTGATGGATAAGATAACAGAGAACTGTTGGTGTGCTTTCAAACGGGTCCTCTCTGATAGTGACCTGCAAAATCCTGTTGCCATTTCTATATACTGTGCTGACTCATGTGTGCTCATGAAAGAGAGAGAGAGAGAGAGAGAGAGAGAGAGAGAGAGAGAGAGAGGGAGAGACGTTTCCTTCCTTGGGCCGAGCCAGTTCCTTTTTTCCCCATACTTTGACTTTTACATCACAGTTACAGCTAGGCAGTGCCAGGAAGTTTTAACAATGTGAGAGGAACTGAACACACACACACACACACACACGCGTCACCGCCCACCACCCGAAAATGGTAAACTTACATCCTGAGACACTGCGAAAGATCAACGGCGCTCCTGCGTAATCGCTCAATCTCTGTCATCCTTTAAGACACTCCCACAATAACCCTGAGGTCAAAGGTCGCCCTGCAGATTCACTGGAAAAAGAGTGACTCGTGAGGTAGAAAAATACCGTTCTTTTCTGGAAATCTTCATGCAACAGCTTAATCATAGTGATTTCATCAAATTCCATTTTATCAAAATGTAATAATTACCCCACCTTAAAAAACTATTTTTACATCATCATCACATCAACGTGGCCTATAGATTCATCTTGACCTATTATGACTTGTTTAGACACTGTTTTAGTCTAGTTGTTTGTAAAGCAGAAATCTTTATAAAATGTTTGCTCAAGAATAGCACACAAGGACAGATTTGTGTTATCTTTTGGATTTGTGAAGCCATTTCATGTGGGTCAAAAGGTGACAGTGTCTCAGAGGGGCAGATTTCCTCCACCATCCGCTGCCTATTCATCACATTTAAACGGCCACTTTTCACTCACTCAGTTTCCTGTGAGCATGATCAAGTACAATCATCCCACCCTATATTTGCTCACCGAATATCCTGTTTTACTTGGAAATATGTCCGAAATAGTCTGTTCCGCACAACAATATAATATAATATAACATAACATAACATAACATGGCATAATATAGCACTTAGAAGAATAAGACACGTGGACTACTTTTGTGTTTTTTGTTCTTTGAGGAGCTCAACACCCACTGGTCACCAGGTAGAAAAGTAAAATGAGAAAAATGATTTGTCATTGAAAACAGAATTGTCGTTTTTTTGCGTGCACTATTCCTTCAAACCGTATCTTCACTCCCTGACGAGCCCTCGAGGGCCGCTGTAACCTTCACACGTCCAGCGGTGTATTCTCTCAGTCTTATCGGTGTCTGTGAGTTTACGCAGGCTAAAGCTTTCGTTCATTCAGATCGGGTGGGACAAACATTCTCGGTTCATCATGTCCATCTGTTCTTAATAAACCTCTGATAACTCGTCTATCACATGTTGATAAAGCAGAAAACCCTGAAGAATCCTAACAGAGAACTTCAAAGCAGAGAGCTTGACCTCTGACATTCAACCACATCACTCCACCCAAACTCCTGATGCCAGGCAAACTACACAAGACACGGCCGACATAAACAACATATACTGTATAAGACGGGAACAGTCTTGACCTCACAATACCCCAACACAAGAAATGTTCCATTATAAACACACAGAGATCTCCTTTGGCTTTGTTAAAAATTAGTCTTTCTAAAGAAAAAGGAAGTGGTGAAAAGGATGTTGCTAGTGTTCTTAATAGTTGTCAGTGTGTTGCTAGGGAACACGTGGTGTGTTTCTGTGGTTAATGGAATATCGGCAGATGGTTGTTATGGTGTCAAGTGTTCATGGTGTTCTTTCTGATCAATAATGACGGAGACTGGCCTTCATTCAATGCACGTCTATAGAAAAGTACTTTCAAAGCTCTCAACACCAAGCCACAAAATTTGAGGATTTTATTTCAATCTATGAGAAAAACACCGCAGGATGAGATCGTAAAAATGATACTTGGAATATCAAAGACTACTAACAACAAATAAACAGAACACAAATGCAACTATTTCATCTTCTAAACTATTTTCTTCAAGTATGTCATCTCATCACTTACTGTACAACAAGTGCAGATCTGGTCAGACAGAATATAATACACATGACAACAGTAGAGACACACAGTGATTGGAGGATATCAACAAACACACGTGATGTATGTACAGTCCCTGCTCTGCTCTTCATACACACACACACACACACACTGTTATTGCACATGTACACCTCGTCGTACGTCACAGGAGACAGAACCACACACGTCTGCTGTCTAGAATGACACACATCAGTAAATGTGATTCATCTTTTTGGTCAAGCGAGGCGTCCCGTCGTAACAGAGAGCCACGGGGCATCTTGCAGAAGCACATCAGAAGGGTTCTGGACGTGTTCTTATATTTCACAGAGGATCACAGGAAAGTCGACGTGGATCCGTGGGTGATCCAACTCGATAATTCCCTGCAAATACGAAATATATAAAATCATACGTTGAAACATGCTTTTGGCACAAAATAACCTGAAAAATTCTTTCTGATCTTATCAAGGGGTCTAGGTCACACTCAGAACCATAAAAGGTTATCAATAATGTCAGTATTTAAATTGTAAAGTGTATACGTTATACATAATTGTAGTATTGGCGTCCAGTACATGCTTGTTTTACTGAGAATTTTGACATTCAGAATAATGAAATACTGCAAAGAAAACTGTCTGGATGCTAAATATAATGACTAATACAATCGTATGTAATTCCGCATTTTCTTTTTTGAAATCTGGCCTGAGTAGCTAGTGTTAACGTGACTTAATCAGAATCACTAACTAGTCAATAAGAGGTTTTAGTCAGTTAAAAGTCATTTCATGACCCTGACAGTGTATTTAATGACAGATGACTCGAGGAACTGATGAAATCCCTTAATATATTTGAAAGGACAAGTGACCCAGGATCAGCAGCACATCTCACCTGAGGTATGAGGTTCTTCTGAATTCTCTTCAGCTTGGCCTTCTTTCGTCCGTTCTTGGTCACCACGGTCTCCTCATAGAACTCATGAGCCAAATCACCATCTTCATCAAAATACAATGAACTGCAAGAATAGACAGCAAGAATAGACAGCAGCCGGTGACATGAGGTCTGAATGGACCGTGAAATGTTAGAACGAGACATCATCGGTTAATATATCCGTCGCTTAGGTGACATCACCAAGCTATTTAAGAGGCGGGTAAGTTATTACATTTGGAACAAACTAATGATGGATGACATGCTTTACACCTGAGTCCCATTCACGTAAAGCTAACCCTTTACCTTCTCCTCGTGAAGATGAACGGTGTGCCGCATTTGGATCCCTTCAGTCGAGCTAAACACTGTTCGCTGACCTCGCCGGGTGTTTCTCCTGCAGCTCCGGCGCTGGTGAAAGGCCACACGCCTTTAGTTTTGGATCCGCTGCCTCCCATGTTTATTAATGATGCATTATAATGGAGGCGGGGCAGGCATATCACTTGAGTTCAATCCTGAAAAACAGAGAACACATAGACGCTATAAAAGTGAAGCCACATGGCCGTGCACTGCGTCTGTGGTCTGTGGTGGGGCTTCAAAGCAATACAGCGGCCGTTCTAACTCTCTGAACTCGCTGCGGTCAGGGTTTATTATAGTCTGAAACGGGGCACTTCTCTACCTGCAGGCAGAATCCAAAATTACATGGGTCAGTCACCAAACAAGAGAGAGAAAACTGGCTGTGGAAAGTAAATAAACAGGCTGTTTAGGATTTGACACAAATACGCAAGAACAAACGGGTAAATAAATCAGTTTTGTATGATATGTATTTTCAATCAATTGTATTTGGTGTTTCGTGTTTTTATATTACATTGTAACTTTTAAATGTACATCAATGTATCTCCTGTAAAGGGGCCTTTAGTGTATCAGTGTTGATCAAATAAAACAAAACATGTCAGAATTATCCAGTTTAACAGCCAAATGAAGCAAGAGAGAAATGAATAAATGAATGAACACGTGAGCATCTGCTGAACTCCAGTGCTGCTGTCACACATAGAAACACGAATCCCATTTTAACCATCATAACCTCTCTGTGATTCACACATTCACACACACATATGTATATGTATATATATATATATATATATACACACACACACAACCAAAATTACTTAAGAAACATGATGATATTTATATATATATATATATATATATATATATATATGAAGCAAAACTGTAATTTTATTTCAAAAGTCGTTCATTGAGCAGGAGTTAAAGAATGAATGTTAAAGAGTTACATGGATGAAAACAGTCTGGATTATCTCTCGCGCTTCCCTTCGACGCTTTAATTCGGTTTCATAACAGAAATGATCGCAGTAAGAGCACAGCACATACATCAAACATACATCATACGTACATCATACATACAGCTCATCTCATCTCATCTCATCTCCTCATCTCAGTGTTTTGGTTCTTCAGGACAGTCGTCTTGATGCGCCTTGACGTACGTGTATACGTCATCTCTACGCGCCCCTATGCGTCATATCCACTGTTTGTAGTTTTTAAAAGTCCTGTCAAAACAAAAAATAATAAAAGCTGTCATTTTGCTGGAATATATTTAAACTGTAATATTTTGTCAATGGCGCGTGGTAATTCTGTATTTATTGATATGGCTGTTTTTATGTGTAGAATGTGTAGCATTTATTTTATTGAGCTTGTGCAGGACCTAGAGGTTTTTTTGTTTGTTTTCATCTCTTTTGCAGTTGAGTTGAATTAATTTTAATTCTTTAGTTTAATTTAGTTTTTTTTATTCGTGTCTTAGCCTCTGTTTTATTGTAAAGGTTTTTTTTCAATTAAAAGAAAACGCCTCAATATGTTATGGAACGTTATGGTTAGAATTTAAAAATATATATTGTTTATAGGATAACAAACAAAATGTATATTACATGTATATATGTAGGCTGTTATTGTGATGGCCACTCAAGAGCCAGAATAGAGAATCTGTTTTGAAGCAGACAGTGAATGAGGATTTCCATAAAAATATGTTTTAAATGCATTCCTTAAAGAAAATGTATCTTTAGCATTTATGTGATAATTTAGATCATATAATAATTTAAAGGATTGTTATTACCCCCTAACACATGATATGTTGTAACTTAAACAATTTTTAAATTCAAATACGCACAGGGACAGAGCCAAAATTCAGAGGACCCAGGATACTTTTACAGACTATACTTCTTATCCCTGGGCGCTGGACAACATTCATGTTGACCCCAGAATAGTATAAGTAGACTAACTATTCTTGTTGATAATTCTATTGATGAAGATAAAAACAAACGCATTTTTTTCAAGAACTGAAATCAGACACTTTTCAAGCATGGCTTTGCATGCGTTTGTACTTGGCGCCACTAATTTGTCACGGGCAGAAATGAAGCACTCAGAGATCCGCCTTCCTCCCCATCAACCTGCGGCGCGTGCTGATCCGCTATTGGCCTTTTATTCTACTGACACGGCTGCTATTCTTGAAGGCGCTTTAATCCGTGTATCCGTCGGAAAGGACAGAGTTAAATTGTTCTTTTTCTAACCGTGGACGTCGATTTGCTTTGGATTTCACTGCGCTTTATTGGCGGAGCGTCGATTGCGCTTTAATTCAATCGACAGGCATTGCGCGCGCGGGAGGTGCGTCCACCGAAAACATTATTACCCTCGCCCGACTAAGTGCATGTAAGTTAACGTTCTCTTGTGTCTTAAATAGTCGCACAAGGGCTAAAATGTTCATTTGCACGTCTTTCTCAAAGTGTAAACAGCTCTACGGTGACCATAAAGATAAACAGGAGGTTGCATACGCCATTGAGCGCCTCGCCTGTGCACCTCCAGTCATTTCCCATGAGATAATGCCATTCTGATCCAAAGGGCTTATGTGCATTTTTATAATGCATTAATTACGATTTCAACAAATCTCTGTTTAATGCACGATAAACGACCAAATCGAGTGTTTTATTTTGTTTTTGTTTGGGAAGTGTGTAAACATGAGTGATTCAGAGAAACAAGCGGTCTCTCTCACAGAAAAGGACGGGATTGAGAAAAGAGGACGAGGAAGACCAAGAAAACATCCCAAGGTATAAAAGTGACGTAAAGCTGTAATGGATCGTATTGGAAAAAAGGGTTACACGCATAATATTTACGTTACAGTCTAAATAAACATATTTTTGTACCAGGTATCAAGTGGCTCTCCAACTCCAAAGAGATCAAGAGGGCGACCAAAAGGCAGCAAAAACAAAGGGCCTTCCAAGGGAGTAAGTGTAGGTTTGGTGTTTGGAATGAACCCATTCTTTACAGTATGTCCTATTTTGTGGCATGTATAGGCTTCGTCTTGTGCATGAATATAAATATGTTGGCACTATTAAACTGGAGTGGGAAAACACGCGTGTCTCTGTTGTGTCATATGCATTATTAATAGTGAATAGTGTGTGTTGAGATCTCATCGTCAGATCGACAGCAGGTGACCCTCCGTTTAGCCACTTAGCAGTGAACAGGGCGCTCTGAGCGCATGCCTCAAGAGTTCTCTGTGAACCCGATGCCCTCTTCCATCTGTTGTTTCCATGTGTTGACAATGTCCTCCTCTGCTGGTCGACTCTGAACACTGCTGCTGCTTTAGGAAAAATCAACTCATGACACGATTCTGTACAACAAGAGGTCAGTAATTGGTAACCAATTCGTGTTTGTTTGTTTATTGAATAGAAAGCATCTGCTTCTGCTGGAGACAAACCAAAGGGGAGGCCTAAGAAAGAGGTACGTCTGAATATACAGTTCACCCAAAAATAACAACTCTGCCATCGTTTACTCACTCTCTTGTCTTTTGTGCCTGTAGGTTTAGTAGAATGTGATAGAATAGAATCAATGAAAGAACATTTAGCAGCTCTCTCAAAGATCAATTATGTAAACAGGATAAATCATGTAATGTAAATAGGAAAAACAAGTTAAGACATTAACATCAAAGAAACTATGTAAACAGAAATAATATATGCAGCGTAAAGAAATGTAGTTCAGGAATTCAGAAAGTAAGTGAGATAAATACGTAATTTATTAACGAGTAAATTACAGATTTACTTTTTCTTCAGATTTCGCTTTTTTTTTTTAAGTGATGTGTTCCTTAACTTCCTTTTAAATGTCAAACGTAACATTCAAACGTGAAGCTTTGCTTCCAGGAGAAAGAAAAGCAAGCTCCTCTGGATTCATCTGAAGATGTGGAGGAAGATGATGAAGAGGAGCCGTAACTAACGAACCGCACAGCACTACCTCATTCTCAACTATCCGTCTGCTCTCCAACCCGTGAAGAACACAGAATGTCATTCACTCCCTTCTGCGACTCAACCGGACCGTGCAAAATAACTTTCTGTTATTCTGTCAGATATAGAAAGCAGGATCATATATGTTGAGTGTTTGCTAGTTTTGTTTTCTCTCTCTAAATATAAACATAGATCTAGTTTTTGATTTGACTATATACAGTATATACATATATATATATATTTAACGGAGGTGCTTTTCTACTTGCAGTTTAGTTTTGTATTCTGCTGTCCATGCGGCTAGTTTTAGATGAAGTTATCATTTGACCATGACATCATCATCATGGGCTTGAATCGTTCTCTTACAGTAGTGTGCATTCTTTTTAAACGTAGTTTAGCTTATTGTGAGACATTTCATAGGACTGAAACCAGTGAACATTTGTTCATTTTATTATCAAATATAAGTTGCCACGTGTAGATGTAGCGTTGAAGTAGCATGTAACGTGTAATTGTCTCTAAACCCCCCGGCAGTCAGAATTACAGACCACATTATAGGTGCATGCATATATTTGTAGGCCACTTCAGAGGTTTCTGGAAGAATTGTTCAATTTTGAAGCCGTTCTGGACAGCGTCCAGTTTGCGCTTTGAAAACAGCGTCACAAATCACATCGCTGAGAAATGTGCTGTGTGAGACATTCCATGATAAAACATCAGGCGTTTGAGAGCCATATATTACTGTACTGATGGAGAATGTAACCATTTTAGCACCAAACTTTAGGGTTTGTAGGATAAAACATGATGGAAAAGGCAGAAATTGTACACATTCACTTTATTCTTGGTCTTACACACTTAGTTTACAGTTTTACTCCTCACAGGACTGTTTACATAACAACAGCTGTCAACTCAACCTTATCCACACCAAAGTGCTTCTGGAAAACTGAATGAAATACTTTTATTTCTGATCATCGACAGTTGCAGTAAGAGATCCTGGAGAGAAGTCTTTAGGTGGGAAATGAGATTGTCCTCAAGTCTTTTTTACAAATAGGAAGTGGAAACAAAACCTATAACCATATGCATTTTCTTTTGAATACTTCAGGATTGTGTTTAGTGCTTTCAAGTCCTCATAACTTTGGAATTGTGAAATATTCCCCTCAGGTATTAAGGTGAAGACCAGACAGCACGTGCCCAAGAAAACACTGATGCTTCAGTTGTAGAAGCACCTTTATTCTGCTGTGAGTGTTCGTGTTGCAGTAGACGTTCTGTTAATACAACATTACAGTTCTATACAGTATGGATTACATTAACTATTTATTTCAATGTGTAATGTGTGCTAATCTTAATAAAAATACTTTTTCAAATTATTCATGTTTGCATATCCCTTTTATGCCTTTGATACCAGTCGATATTTCAATTCATTTTCAATAATTTATTACTGTATTAATATGTACAATAACGCATAAATGTTTTATAAATGGTTACAATTATATTTATAAACAAAAACAACACCACAAAAATAATAATAACAAGTAAATAAAGTTGTTTGCTGTTTTAGACTTTATTAAAAAATAATGATCATTTATTGTACATATGTAATGTTTACAGTATTATAATATCTATAACATATATAATAGGGATGCACAATAAATTATCGGCCGATAAATGGTAGTTTTTAATGTTATCAGTATTGGCCGATAATACAATTGAGACTGATCAATTATAGCCGATTAATCAAATAATTTTCTCTGGTTAAACTTCTTCAGCTGCAGGCTGCTCACCGTTAAAACCCAGTACAGTACAGTCTTTCAGTCGTGATCATTCACTCACTATTATTAGCAAAACATTGTTGATGTATTACAGTATGTAAATATTTATGAAGCATATGGTTTGGATCAGATTGCTGTCTGAATGCTTTCTGTCTTGAGACCTGTTAGACTCGTGGCTATTAAGAACACTTTTCTGGGTTGCTCTGGAAGAACATCTTTAATTTGTTTATTAAATAAACACTATTACAGAATTTTTTTAAGTTAAAGAATCGTTAACTAGTGTAAAGGAGGCTTGGTACATGATTCTCAGGGGAAAATAGAATTGATGGACTTTGTTTTCTGCAGTGAATGTTTTCAAATAAAAGCAGTTGTCCATTTTTTGCATTTTGTTTCAGTCTCAGAAAATGTTATATTTCTTATCATTTATTATAATGTTAATATTTAGATACTGTATATCGGCCAATATATCGATTATCGGCTTCCAATATTAAAGAAACATCGGTTATCTGCCTAAATGTACATATCGGTGCATCCCTAATATATAATGTAATTTGTATACACATTTTATGCACGAGTGTGTGAGAGAAAGAAAGGAAGACTGACGTGCGCAATTTCATACCCACAAGCCCTATTCTCTAAACGCCACGACGTGCTTTTGTCGGCGTGCGCGGTTGGCGTTACGCACATCGCGTATCTGTTCCGGTAATGGCGTCTGTGTGCGAGATGCGCTCGGCTTCGGAAAAATGAAGCGCAGGAGAGTTTATTGTCAGTAATAAAACTCGCGGTTTCCACACGCGGACTTTGCGTCTGTATCTGCCGCAGGTTCAAGATCCGATCTCAGTCGTGACGCGACGCGACGCGCAGCCCGACATGATGAAGCTGAAGTCGAACCAGACGCGCACGTATGATGGAGACGGATTCAAGAAACGGGCCGCCTGTCTGTGCTTCAGGAACGAAACCGAGGAAGAGGTGAGTCCCGGTGAACGCGTCGCGCGGATCACAGCCGCACCGCAGACCTTCGGATCTCACGCGTTTGACGTTTAAACGTGAGCTAGCAGCGTGCTAGTGCTGGTTAGCTTGGGACTAGTCAGCTGTGTTGGCCTAGCGTTGAACAACCCTTGAAAGCGACAAACTCAAAGTCGTCCGTTAGACACGGCGAAGAAGAAACGCTCGAGGCGTGGGTACAGCGAAGGGCGCGTCGCGTTGTCGCGCTCTGGTAGGCCCGTGCGTGGGTAAATCTCAGTGTTTTATCGCGTCTTTATTAAGCACCAATAACAACACGTTGTCATGATTTTACACACGTGCCATAGGGCTGTCAAAAGATTAATCGCATCCAGAATAAAAGTTTGTGTTTACATAATATTTATATGTTTACTGTGCATAATAATTTTGTATTTATTAACACATACACATCCATGCATATATTTAAGAAAAATCGAAATATTAACAAACATTTATATATCATTTCAATTATTGGTAAACATAAATAAATGCATGTAAATATTTACTAAATATGTATACTTGTGTATGTGTTTGTATTTATAAATACAAAATGAATATGCACAGTACCTAGACATATGTTATGTAAACACAAACGTTTATTCTGGATGCGATTAATCGCGATTAATCTTTTGACAGCCCTAATAAGAATACTTTTATTTTTGGATATGTACCATTTGAACATGTAACGTTAGTATAATATTACCACGGTGTAAAGACTTTGGTAACGGCAGTGTTTTGGACGCTGTACTGTGGTAATATTCTGGTATTATTTGGAGTACATTGGTGATTTATTGTGTGTTAAGTAGCTTGGAGAATCTGAAGTCATGTGTGTTTATTGTGATGCCACGCACACACAGAATACAAATTTATGACAGTGAAACAGATGAACTTGATGTGACACACAGAGTGTGTTGGTCAGATGTGATGATGTTGTGTTGTGTATTCACACAGGTGTTGTTGGTGAGCAGCAGCAGGTATCCTGACAAGTGGATCGTTCCCGGAGGGGGAATGGAGCCCGATGAAGAGCCGAACGACGCCGCTGTCCGAGAAGTTTGTGAAGAGGTTCGACTTTTACAATAAAGTTACAATTTATCACAATTATTTTAAGCGGAGGGTCTTGTATCACACTGAAGGCGATATTTGGCCATAACAGCCGGCAGCTTGCACATTATCCCACATGAGAAAAAAACTGGACATGAAATGTGAATCTGAAATATGTTATTAGCTCGTTTTTACCGAATGCAGACCTTCCGCGAGCCGTTTACTTTCGGTTTTAAGGTAAGAAATGACGTTCAAATGTCACGAACAGACAATCATTTGTAAATATAATGTCGTATATGACATTAAAATACATATATTTAATTTGTTTAAAAAAAAAGTCAACATGATTTGCTGCATCCGTGTGATATTAGTTTTCAGTGGTTGTTAAATGAAAAGCGCTACGATATGAAAAAAGACAATCGCTACTTCCGACTTTAAATTTGGGGGGTGCTATGACACTAGAATTGTTTGATGTTGAAATGTTTGAATTTGACACATTTTTGACAATGTAGCGTCAGTTTTGTCCTTTTATTCTTCCACAGGCCGGTGTCAAAGGGATTTTAGGAAGACTCGTAGGAATATTTGAAGTAAGTTGTATGTTAACGCGAGTCAGTGTGTCCGCTATCTGCAGGGTTGTGATGTTTGTTCTGATGACTAAAACGTTGTTTTACATTCAGAATCGAGATAGGAAACACAGAACGTACGTCTACGTTCTCATCGTGGCTGAAGTTTTGGAAGACTGGGAGGATTCTGTTAACATTGGTTAGTAATTGACATTAAAGTTAAGGTCGACGTTATTTTTCCGGACAAAAGATGATCAGTGTATGTGATTTGCATTTTCTGGCTCTTTGTTGATGTGACAGGGAGAAAAAGGGAGTGGTTTAAAATCGAGGATGCCATCCAAGTGTTGCAGTATCACAAACCCGTTCAGGCCACATATTTCGCCGCTCTTCAGGAGGGCTGTCTGAACCGGAACGGTGCTCCGCTGGTGGCCACCATAGATGAAGATCTGTCACCCACCTACAGCATCAATCAGAGCTCCGTCTCCGACATCAGATAACTAATGCAAAACAACCGCACTTAGATGCTTCCTTCACTCGCGCTCTTACTTTCATTACTCTCTTCTCCTTTTCAGTTTTACGTCTTTCAAACAAAACAAAGACACAAACAATGCTTTGCCAACCCTCTGCGAGTGCCGGGACGCTGGCACAGACATCGAGTGTTGGAGGAATACTTTTGTAAATTGAATACTTTTGCTGTTTACCGATTCGTTTTCCTTTCGTGCCGTGTGCTCTCTGCGGCCCGTGTGAGATTAAATGAACGCTTCTTTATTAGCATGTGACTTTCAGTATTTTACATATTGAGTTTCCTATGCGCGCGCACGCGCGCGTGTGTGTGTGAAGGAGGTTTTGTTAGAAGCGTGACTGTGAGATGAAACCTGTAGTCGTGGGAATGCGTGAGAAGTGAATCGTTTTGCATGAGCACTGGTATTTATTTGTCATATGAGTTTGTGTGATGCCATGAATGTTTCACCTGTACGTCGTGTTTAATAGATGTTCTTAACGTCCCTGTTTTTTGTTTTTGTTTGACCATCTTGTAAATATTCTGCGGGCCTCCAAAAACACAGAGGGTTTCATTTATACGACTACCTGGTTCCACTGGACTGTAATACTACTATTTTTAATACAAAACTTGAGTTGATATAGTAAAAACCGAACCTGAATAGAACATGAACATGAACATGACTGTGCGATGACCGATGATGTATTTTCTCATTTAATATCCGGTTGCATCTGGAAATGTGTCATGACTGGAGTAAAATGTTTTTTTAACACCGGCTCATGTTGACTTGAATACTGGCCGTTAGCAAATGTTTACATTATATATAAACAATAACAAGTGCTTGGACTCCCAGTATTGCACATTTCCAAGAGGTTTTTCCCATATCAGACACGTCCAGTTCAGCTCTTTCCATCTCTGCCCGTGAATCGATGAGTTCAATTGTGTATGTGTCGAGAGCGCAAGACAGTTTTTACATCTTGTGTATTTCAGAACTGGAGAATGTTCAGCAGATTGCATTTCACTTTATTCAGTCTGTGAGGTTTTTATCGCTCGAGCGAAAAATATCTATCAATCCGGTTGTTTTAACCTCTTGCATGTCTCAGAAATATTACTTTACGTCTTGAGACACTCATTAAACCCTTGAGAGGCGAGGACAGATTTCATCCGAGCATCATTGTTGAAACGTCTTCTCTTATCCTTTGAGATGTCAAGGACGTCTTTAAAGTCAAACTGCTCGCTCGGTCTCGTTGAAAGCAGCGGTTGGTGTAAAACTGTGAATTCTGAGCCACTGTAGTTAGCTTTTGTTTTATTTCCTCTTGTACAGATCAAATCTTTCGAGTGCTTGTTGTTCTGATGTGTAGATTGTGGTACACGTGAGGTTGCGGTGGTTGGTGACCCAGAACTGTCGAGGGTCCGGCTTCCTTTTTACAGCGGAGTGTTGGACTTTTAAGTGCATTTATATCTTATAAAGTTCCATGGTTTTTATTGTTAGCGTGTCTGCGAAGTAATGACAAACCCACGATTTAAGATCTAAAGCCTGTGGTTAACACTACGTCATGCTGTTAAAATTCACATCTAGTGCAGCATGAAACACTTGAAGTGAATTATGAGATGCGCGCGTGTTGGTTTTGTTGTTTGATGTGATGATGGTTATATTGGTGTACGTCTCATTCTCGTGGCTGAAGATTGTTTTGTGTAGTGGATGTGGCTGCATTAATCTTTAGGATATAATGAACAGTTTCTCTTTAGCATGACTATTAATATTATTTCAAGTTTCTAGAAAACGAAGTCAAATCTAAACTGCTGCATTATAATGAAGAATCAACCAGATGGAGCACCCATACGATTAAAACAATACAAGCACTTTAAATTCGTCATACTCGCATCATTAGACTTTGAATGTAAATCACGGTTTGGCCACGGAAATTACATTTTGAAATTCTGTAATTGTTGTGTATGGGATGAAATGAACACAAAGATCCATCAACACTCCATCAAAACTGTGACCCAGCCGGGTGTACCCATCACTGGAATATTTCAATTTTCTCATTTTGGGATTGTGAAATCAAACGTATGAGAATGTAATATACATGTGCCAACTAATAAAAATACAGTATTTCATCTTCCAAGTGTTCAGTGACTTTGTCCACATACAAACATCTCTTTCAATATTCAGTACATGGACAATAAAGAGATTTGAAGGTTTAATCCCAGTCACAGACATCTGAAATTACTCAGCATTGTGGATTTTCATCCCTCAAATCATATAAATGTTGATGTTTGTGTGTGATGGAAAATGTTAGATCACTTTAGATGCATTATCTATCACAAACTAGTGTCAATTAGTCTTCGAAACACACAAATCAAAACCTGTTCAATAATGCTGTACACAATATTTCCTGCATACGTGTTGATTTTATATGATGCATGCACAAAAAGTTAACATACAAGTCTGTTTTTTTTGTGGTGTAAATGTTTTGTTGTTAAAGTGTAATTCATTTAATTTGACCTCATTAAACATCTCCATAATATACAAAAGAATAGCTGTGACGCTCACAAACCTGACGGATCAATGAGTTATTTAACGTGTCAATTCATTCATATTGTCATAAATATCTCTTGAGACTTTTTACTCTGGAGTTTTCTTTCGAACAGGATAATCAGGCTAGCTGTTGTACAACCATCCAACTGCACTTTGCTTTAACAATTCAACACCAGTATTAGAAAGAACGCATAAGCCAGTCAGACACAGGAGCACTTTTGAAGCTTTATTGTACAGATAACATTGAAAATTACTGCGGCTGCTGTCCTCTGCCACGACCGAAACCACCTCTCTGAAAAACACAAGAGAACACGCATGAGGTGAGCGTCAAGAGGTTTTGAGTTGAGCTCATCTCAGCATTCTAACATCAGCACTTACAAACTGGAATTCTGTGGCAGCTCCTGCACCAGCCTCGGCTTTCTTATCGGCACCGGCTGGAAAAACAACACGCTCACTTTAACACACTCAAAAGAACCAGACAATAAATAATCTCCGTTCAGACAGGTTTAAGATTAGAATCAGAACAGAAGAAAACCACCGCTTATTTTCACTGAATATAAAGTCGGATATATCTCTGCATTCCGCAGACACTTTAATTCAAAGTGACCTAAAGCATTCAGAGATATCCTTCTCAAAATGTCTTGTTTCCCCCCCAAAAAAACTTTTCTCCCAAGAGTTATTTTCTCTAAAAAACTAGTGCTTCACATATTATTGCTTCTCTAGGATGAATCACTTTGTTTTTCTTACTATTTAGAGTCCAAATCTAAATGTAAACAGCTGACTGGTCCACATTAAATCGCGTTCAGGAACACACTAGCTTTAAAGCATGCAGTACTGACAGACACGGGGTGTTAGCTTCACAAACGCCACGGCTAAAGAATGTGCTGATGGTCCGACAGTATGCATTTTGTACTTACGTGGTGCTGCAGACCGTCTGTATGCGTCTCGGTCTCCCTCTCCACGGGCCAGACGGGCCGGTCTCTCTCCCTCAAGACCTGGAAAACAACACAGGCTTGCTTTAAAACGTCGCACTCAAGGTCTTGGAAGGATGTAAACGCTTAAATGAGCATTATTTGCCGACTTCACATGATAACTGAAATCTGAAGTTAAGAATGACAACGTACTCTTGGGGCGGGGCCTGGCAGTCTCTGGGCGGGTCTGACGGCGGAGGGTGGCGGGCACAATCTCTGGGGGCAGGTGCAGGAAGTCCCTCAGGTACTGGATTCCCTCATTGGTCAGATACCAGTAGAAGTGGCGCCAAGCAAACTGCTCTTTGACGTACCCGCGTGACTTCAGAGACTGCAGACGAAGACACAGAATTTGAACATAACCATTCAAGCAGTGACGGTGCTGCGAGTCTATTTACATTACATGAAGAGTTGTCACACGTGCTCCATACATTTCACAATATTTAACTCAATCACGGGTTGTTCAGTTGAAAAAAAACAACTGCACTGGACAACTACTACACTACAACCAAGTCCAAACCCTTTAACTCACAGGAAAAATCCAATCGTTCATTCGCTGGTGACAAGAGAGAATCTGGCCTCACCTGCATGGCCTTCATGACATGAAGGTTGGGTACGTTCTTGTCAGCGAGCTCTGGGTGTTTCGCAAGATGCACATCTTTCTTGGCCACCATGACGCCCTCTTTGAAGAGGAGCTCATAGATGGCAATACGGTTCTTCTTGGGCATCAACATCTACAGAACACAAAACCACACCCACGAGTCAACAACATTAAACAAATAACACAAAGAAGATTTCTTGATCAACACACTTTCATTATGTGATGAGCAAGCTCGTACAGAGCATCACATTCATTCATCCATCACAACAAACCAGAGCACAGAAACCCATTAAAACAGCAGGTCTACGGTGAAAGTGTTGTGTTATGGAACTTGTCAGAACTCTTTAAAACATCACTGCGCGTGACATCACAGTATCACACAAACCCAATTAATGTCACGTCTACGGGTTTAATGGCAAGGTACATCTAAAATAAACATGAACACAAAAGGCATGCAGAAAACAACACAAACACATTGCTAGTTATAGAGAAAACTGTCTAGATTCACCGCGTCTGTTAACATTTCTGTATTGCGTGATAAGGACGACCGTACGCTTTAAACTGCTCTCTGCTCGCACCAAATGTGTTTTATTAGGATTTCAGAGCTTCCACGCAGTACTTCGAATGAAATGGTTTTGATCATATTTTATATTCACGCTGTAGTCGTGCGAGCTGACTTACGGACCGGGAAACTGTCCGATCGCACAAGCAGCCATCCGGCCTTAAACTAGCGGTTAACTCATGAAAATTACCTCAAGATTGGGAAATATAAATGATAGAGAGTGTGCTATACTGAAAAACGTTGACAAAGAAAAGGTAAATAATAAGATGAAGAAGATTTTTGATGGATTTTCGCCTCTTGTTTCGGCCTACCTTTACTCTTGTTGAGAGACCGGAGCCGGAAAGAACGTCACACTCAACGCTTCCGGTATTCTGCCGCCGCGCTTTTCAGAGTCCAGTGAGAAGCTCGACACGCCACCTACTGAACTGGAGATGGTTCGGTTTCCCCCTTATTTATTATAAAATAAAGAAGTCAAATGATAGAGATAAAGTTAAACATAAATGTATCTTAATCTCGCCTGAAAGCAATCGTGTTAGACAATAATATTTAAACATCAGACACATACATATTTAATAAGTATTTAAACTAATTCAACTCTCGTCCAGCTGGTGGCGATAAAGCACCAATTACCATTACTTTGCAGCCGTCAACACCACCACCCAAGAAAAATAACAATTTGCCTTTGAAAATGATTTATGCTCGGTTAGTAAAAAACAAAAATAATCAATAATACGTTAAAAGATGAAAACAAAAAGGTAATATGTTAAGGCGGAGACAGGTAATGGCCCATCGGACTCAATTCAAACGAACAAGACAGATAAAGACAATAAAATCATGTAAGCAATATCGCTAAAACACACATCAAGTCGTCGAGCCAAAATATAATAACAGTCATATCCACGTTTAGTGTCACTACTCAAATCCTCATCTTCTTTGATCAACCAGTTTTTAAATCGGTCTTTGAAACTGATGTTGTCTCTCGTGTTAGTAAGTTTGGGGTATCAGATCTCGCATCATCTTCAAATGCTCTTGGGATTGTGGATGTGGTGGTTCATATTTCAGAGTTTTTCTGTTTCCTCGTGTGTGTTTGATGATGTGTTTTTAATGTCTGATGTTTGAGGACTGATGGGAATATAACGCTTACAGGAGCTTTAACGTTAAAAGAGCATTTAATCAACATTATTTGTCATTGCTAAAAGTTCAGACAGGAAGTGTCAAACAAACAATATTCTCGTATTGTTAGTGGAACCTTTAAAACGGTCAGAAATAATGTTTTCATAACATAATATGAACAAGCAAATTGTTTTTCTTGTATGACATCATCTTTTAAGTTGTGCATAAATGCATTCGAAGTTCATTACTCTGCTCCGCACACTGGTTCTCCTTTCAGTAAATGTCATTAATATGTAACATGGATCTCCTGACTGACCATCCCCCATCCGATACACCCGCAGCACAACGCACACGAATCCGATATCTTTATGTTTTACTCGTGTCCGATTCTCAAGACAAGCGACTCTTTTCATCTTTCGTACGAACTGCTGGCAAATCACTTGAACATTTCATTTCTTTGTAAATACAAATGTGTAGCTGAATGTTCAATTTATCTGACAATAAAACAAGACGCAAAATGTCGCGCGGATGCTTCTGTGAACAGACGGAATGAATCAAGTGAACCGTTCAAAGGAACCGTTTGGCGGAATTGAATCGGACTCATCAGCTTTATTGTGTTTCACTGGTGTGGAGGATTGTGAGATTCTCGTTCATCTGTCCAGTCTTTGGTATGTCGTGATGCATGATTTCTCTATTATTGCGGCTCGTGGGTTAAAATGTCTATATGTTATTGGAGATGTTATTTATTTGTATTCATGATAAACACCAATGATTTGCGCAGTTATAGTGTATGCGCGCGCGCGCTGCGGCTTTAATTCACATGCGTGTGTTTCAGCCACGAATAAACCAAAAGCCCGTTGTGCATTCTTTCTTATAAATCAAGTGCGTCAAAATATGTTTTGATTACGGCACATGCACTGTTATATTAGACAGTTTCTATAGATTCGTGTACTCGAGAATCGCTTAAGGTCTGAAGGGCAGATGTAGTAATAGAATAGAACCGAGAACAGAATATTGATGACTATGTTATTCTAAGTGCATGAACAGTTATATGGTTCTGTCACAAACAGTTAATACGTCTTGTTTGCTATTTAGGGTTTTGTACACTAACAAAAATATCAAAAAGTATAAAGTACTAGTGCTGGTTTACACAACCCTTCATAAAACCTTTGAAAACAAAGTCTGAGGACAGACCACTATTTTCATAATGGTTATAGTTTTATAAATATTTCATTGGATGCTACTTGGCTATAATAGAAAATAGTGTGCTTGAAAATGATGCATTTTTTGTCAGTATTGAATGTTTTGAACCTTTCTGAATATCGGTGAAAGACCTGCACTTGTTTTAGTGAGAGGCTGAACAAGGGAGCCATTTAAGGACACCTGTTTATACACAACAGACCATTTCAGTAAAAGCAATTCATGTCGCTCCCCGGAGAGACGATCCCTTGCATGATAAACTTAAAAGGTCTGTTTCATTAAACGAGCAGCGCTGAAGTCATTACAGCAGTGTGCTATTGGATTAGAAAGTGTCTGATGGCCTCAGTTATGTGATGTGGATTGTTGATGTCTCCCATCTGTCCATCATAAATAAACACGTGTGTGTGAAGCTGCAGTAGTCATTCATTCGTGTAGGGACAGCAGATGTGTTTCTCACTGAAGTCAAAGGTGAAATCCTCTCATTGAACTGTCCAAGGTCCTGAATCTCCTTTCTATCCCATCACCTAAATTGACATTTACATTTATGCATTTGGCAGACGCTTTTATCCAAAGTGACTTGCATTGCATTATACTACACATATGTTCTGACTATGTGCAGTCCCCTGGGATCCAACCCATGATCTTGGTGTTGTTAGCGCCACTGAGCCACAGAAACGCTGTGTAACCGCCCCTCTATCACTCACAGCGCATCTGATACTTCAGCCACCCAGTAAGGAAAATTCTGATTTCATGTTTATTTTGATATGCTCTACATTCTCTCTTAAACTAAGCACGCTGGTAACAAGTTTAGCATGTACCTCTCTTGTGAGTTCTGGTTCCTTTGGTTTTTGAAGAGTGTTGCTCTTCTTGATGTGAATATGAAGAGTTTGGTTCCAAAATGAGATAACTCTGTTCCACAAATTTGTTTTTTTATTGTGCATTCCAATTAATATCAATCAAACTGCAGCTGGTTTGTTTTGATTTAAGCCACAATAACTAAAAAAATACTGCTAACAAACACAATAAAACATGATTTTTGAGTTATCTCATTTAGGAACCAAACTCTTCTTTTGTCTTGTGCTGAAATAATAAACTGTACAACAATGCTTGAAACATGAGAAATGCATGAGCCGTAGTAAATCCTTAGATTTGTATTATTCAGAGCAAGTTCATGGTCAACATGATTCCGTGTAAAGGTCAGCAGGGGTCACGTCAGGACCTGCTTGAACTCCATTGGGGTCGAGAGTCACGCTCAGAGGTGTAAATGTTACCCGTTCCTTCTATCACTTACGTTACCACCCTCACCAGATTCACAGCAGTAACTGGTTTACAGTGCTAATTGACATCTTCTGATTTATGTTGAGTTGTGTTTGTAATCGAAATGATTGTGATGGGCATCAGACTGTATTCCAGTATTCATCACGAAGATTAAATGTAGGCCAGGATTTATAAAACCTATAAAAGATGACAAACTGTATTGTGAAATCATGCCCAATAAGAGCAGCGTTGTGTATTAAGGAAGCGAATGTCGTATTGAGTTATTTACAGGATTCAAATCAATATTCTGTATAGTAATAGGCACAGGAGTGTGAATGGAATCAGGTTGTGACTTCAAACCTGCACTTTTGATACGAGTCCCACAGCCCAGTGTGTTTGGCTCATGTTGATCCAGAGGTGTGACATGAAGGATAGATTTCACTGTTCCTTGAAGCTTCAGGTATCTCGGCTGTGTGGGATTGCTACAGAAGCTCATGTGTGTCTGAGCCAGCGCGGATATCACACACACACACACACACACACACACACACACACACACACACACACACACACACACACACACACACACACACACACACAGATCCTGCATTGACCCGGCCTGCAGCTGAGATTCAGAGGAAACATGTGAGATTTTGACTCATCTCTGAGTGTGTTTAGCCACAAGAATACTGTATTTATTTAACGTTTGCACAGTCACGCCCATCAGATCAAAACGTTTGTCTTTAGTCTTCCTTTAGTCTCCTGCTACTTCTCAGATTTTTCTCCAAACATCCAGAATGATGTCGCATGTTTCTACTTCAGAATTTCACAAGAGATCTCTACAAAGAGTGTGTCAAACTGAGCTCAGATTGTGTTTGAGCGGGCCGGGACCAGATGTCGAGGAGAGTAAAACCTGAGATCATCTGTATGGTGTGTATGAGTCAGTGGTCCCCATGATGTAAGATAATGATTAAACAAACTAAATGCTGTTTATTTAAACATGTGAAAAGGTTTGTTTAGGGCTGTGATCATTAGCTCAGTAAAAAAACACCAAAACCTCCTGTGTGTGGATCTTCTCTCAGTCTGTGTGTTTCACACTTGGCTGCACTAAAGTGAACTGTGTGTGTGTGTGTGTGTGCGTGTGTGTGTGTGTGTGTTTGTTTGTTTGTTTGCGTGTGTGTGTGTGTGCGTGCGTTTGTGTGTTTGTGTGTGTTTGTTTGTGAGTGTGTGTATGCGTGCATGTGTATGCGTGCATGGTTGTGTGTGTTTGTGTTGTTGTGTGTGTTTGTTTGTGAGTGTGTGTATGCGTGCATGTGTATGCGTGCATGTGTGTGTGTGTTTGTTTGTGAGTGTGTGTGTGTACATTTGTTTGTGTGTGTGTACATTTGTTTGTGTGTGTGTATTTGTTTGTGTGTGTGTGTGTGTGTGTGTGTGTGTGTGTGTGTGTGTGTGTGTGTGTGTGTGTGTGTGTGTGTGTGTGTGTGTGTGTGTGCGTTTGTTTGTGTGTGTAGATGTTTATTGTGTTTGGATGCACATGAGAGAGAGAG
This sequence comes from Triplophysa rosa, assembly GCF_024868665.1. Lineage (NCBI taxonomy): Eukaryota > Metazoa > Chordata > Actinopteri > Cypriniformes > Nemacheilidae > Triplophysa > Triplophysa rosa. The sequence goes on along the minus strand of NC_079896.1, from coordinate 642,926 downwards.
AAACAGCTCAGTGGTTTTTAATGTTGACCGCTCATTTCATGTGATCCGTGATGGTCATTTCTCTGTTAGATTGAGTTTCATCTGCAAGAGCGTCGAGCTGTGAGACGGCTGTGAAGCAGAGGAATAAATCTGACAGTCAAGCATTAATCTGGTTATTTAGAAGACCCTGCGAATCGTCCGGGTGTGAAGAAAAGGCCATCGTTGATGTGAACTGAATCTGAACTCATCTGAGTCACGAAGACGGAATAAATCTCAGAGTTTCATGTTTTGGAAATTAGAAAGTGAAATTAAAGTTCCAAAATTCAGGAACATGTCTTATTCATGAACCCGGGCATGTGGTATGTATTGATGTTTGCTGTAGACCGCTGGTCTGGTCAATGATATGGATGGACTTTTAGCATCGCTCCAGCGCATTCCGTATTGAACAGTGACGTGACGGCACGTGTGTTTCTCAAGAGCTTCTTTTTCAAACGCACATCATTATTGTACACTTCTAAAAGTGCATACTTTGCTGGTCATAGAGCAATGATGAGTTATTTTTCTGATGCAATAAAGTTATAAACAAAAGCAGTAAATAAAGTGTGTTTGTTTGCCGTGGTTTTAAGGCGCTGGTGATGTGTTCATGTTGGATTGTTCTGGTTAAACATTGATCGTCTCTCAGGGTGGGGTTGTCAAAGTTCAATTCCATGTATGAAGGCCTGCGCGTGTGTGTGGACAGGTGTAAGTATAGACACACCTACTGATCTAACATTGATGTGTGTGAAGAGTATCCCGTGTCACCCGCAGGTCCTGGAACGTCTGTTTTTTGGGGGTCTGTTTTCCAGGTGAGATATGATCTTCTGAACAAATACTTCAGGTCTACATCAAACAGTGTAAACCTAAGTCATGTTGTGTACTGAAATGTATGATCTATGTGAAGAGCAAACGTCATTACACCCGCAAGAACATGTTTGATAACAGAAAAGAAGGAAATCTGCTTTCTAAACATTTTTACACAGATTGTAAGGTTTTTGATTTGCACAGTGACAGTATTGTTATGACAATTACACCCAAATTTGTGTAATTGTAATGCATTATGTAAATATATAGGGTGATGTAATGCGTTATTATTGGATGTCGATTTTTCATGAAATGTTTGTTGCTTTTTAAGGCTTCAGAATGTGTTTGGCGTTTCGCTCTCATCTGGTTGGGTTGCTCTTGGCTTTAGGGTTGTGTTTAGGAGTGTGAACATACGTTCCAGATGTTGTGTGTTTGGTTTCACGCTGTGTGTCTGTATACGGTGTATTTGATTTATTGCTGTTCTGGGAGGTGTTGATGTGTTATGTTGTTATACCTGTCATAACCTGTCAAGCCCACCTCAGCTCTCTACCATCTCTATTCTGTTCTGCTGTCTCACGGCTCGTCTATGCCTTTTTTTACATTTCTGTCATGAGATTGATTTACAGTATGAAACCCAGAGTAAATGTGAAACACTGTAGATATCAGAGAACACAAAGGTTTATTATTGTCAATCAAGGCATACATATATTTCTCTGCATGTGCATCACTAAACAGTGACATGCATCGCATGACGCTGCATTTAAAGCCTGAGAGAATAAAGGGCCGCGGCGTGTTTCAGGTTATACGACCTGTGGCGTGACGTATGTGATCCTGCCGGCGCTCTGAATTATTGATCACCCCGGGCTCTGTGTTAACATCACAATCATGCAGCTCTTGCGTTTTCAAGAGCAGCAAATCTCTCCAACGCGGGTCACGGCCAAACTCGGTCATTTAGAGCTTTATAAATAAAGAATTAGACGGGTTAAGCGCATTATTTCTGCCTAGCTGTTCAAGAATGTCAGGATATTATATTCAGAACAATACGCATGTTGAGTTCGCTGGGATTTTGATTTTGTTTAAAACTGCAGAATGGCTTTAAATTACTTAAAAAATAACTTGAACGCAGCTGAGAGTACTATGGCAAAACGTTACAATACAGCCCACGTGGAAAAAACACTGCAGTATACATCAGTATTTACTATAGTAAACTGTGGTCACATTTCTAGCTACTGTAGTGTTTTGAAAAATAATTATTATTGATGTAGTATAGATGAAATATTAATCTATCCATTGCCGTTTATTAATTGAGTTAATACTACAGAACACTCTAGTGTACAAATGCAGTAATTAGTATAATATACTACAGAGTTTACTCTAGTAAATAAATAATAGTGAATTATGCTACAGTGTTTTTGTCACGTGGGAAGGCTGAATGATGGGCGTTTGAGGTTTCTGCAGTATTGTGTGTGTGTGTGTGTGTGTTTCTCGTGGGGGGTCGCTGTGTTGGCTGTCATTGCAGTTATTGATCGCAGGTCTCAGGAGCGCTGCGGTGAAGTTACTGCAGTCATTCTCATGCACTTTAACACTTTCTAAACGCCTCGCTGTGTTTTTAAATGAAAGATTCAGCTAGCTGTTAGCTCATAGGATGTGTGTCAAAGTGAAATCCTGTGTCATTTTCTCATGTCACGTCAGCATTACTGTTCTCTACAGAAGATATGAACATAAAGCAACAAGAATTTATGAAATGTTTTCAAGTATTCGTTCCCAGAGCAGTGAACAGGGTGTGTGTAGTTGAGTTCTGCAGGCTGGATGTGAATGCTGGTGGGTTGAAGTTGTGCAGTGAAGTGTCAAGCGCTGCTGGTTCAGGAGTCCTGATCTCACTGATGCTATGATGCTGTACAGTACCACATCACACACTGCACATCACACGCTGTACAACATACCACTGTACCATACATCACATCACACCACACCACATACTGTATAATACATGAAATACTGTACCATACATCACTGCACAATACTGTTACATACTGTACATCACATCATGAGTAATGTTGTGTCCTTTACACCCCAGTGCTGAGCGCTCCACCTTCAGACCTTGAACAAAGATTGAGATGAGTTATCTTAACATCTGTAATATCACATTCCATTCATCACAGTCACGTTTATTTAAATGTGTTACAAAATGAGATTTAAACACTACCAGGTCAACATCAATCATTCATTTTTTTAAACCTTTCCTCCTTTTCTATGTTATTTATAGGGCTTTTGAGATGTTGCTTTACAAAAAATGTCATTTAGAACAAAGAGTAGAGATATAAGACAAGAAAAGTATAAGAATACATAGAATAGATGTTATTATTGCATTGTTGATGAAGATGTACATCAGTATTAATGAGTGTAAAAATAATTGTCTGATTATAATTTGACAAAGGCTTTTAGCCAATAAAATGTGTCGAAACGGTCTGAACAGGCATAGCCATACTTGCCAAACATGCCAGATTCTGACGTTACAGAGTTCTGTCAAACCAGTTAAACTGCTGTCTAAATGAAATGAGTCTTTGAGTTGATTACACTGTACATTACGTTTAGTTCAGGTTACTACCCTACCTGAAGACAGAGAAGTGTTTTTATTTACTGAAATGAGAAACACGTGTTGAACAGGATTGTTGTGTTTGTGTTGCTCACTCATTTTTATAGAAAGGAGGTATATGTTAGGAAATGTCCTCTGAGCTTATTTGTTTTAACTTGATGATGTATTGTTTGTTTAGGCCTTTCCAGTTATTCATCTGAATCTTTCTGTCTTGTGTCCTCCTGTGCTTGATCTTTCTGCTCGATTATTATTCATCATTTCTCGAGGTCACGTCACCATATTCTCTTTGTTATTGTTGTGTAAATGCGATGGAAGAAGAGCACTTCACGCACACACACATGCACGCACGCACGCACGCACGCACACACACACACACGCACGCGCACGCACACGCACACACACACGCACGCACACACACACACACACACACACACGCACACACACGCACACGCACACACACACACCACTGCGTCTTCAGCATCAGAGATACAGTTTGATGTGCTGTTACTCTACAGCGGATGTGCTGGAGGTCTTTGGAGGAGCTGTGATTGTTTCTGAGGGGGTCTCGTGCACGTGCGTGCGGGGGTCTGACGGTTGTGTGTGCCGTGGTCCGTCGCAGGGGATCGGTCGGGTAAGCCTTTTGTTGTCTTTCCTCTTTTGTCTGGATTGAATGGGAGTTTTTGAGCCGTTAGCAGGAGGACACTGATGTGTGTGTGTGGTTTTGTGCGACACATCTCAACACACATGATCATATGCAGCTGACGAAACCTGCGCGTGTTTTAAACATGCTGTAATCTGTGTTCATTGAGTGTGTGGAGGTATAATTATCTCATAGCACATGAAACACGTGGGATTTTTCATCATCTTTTATATATTTCTTTTGGTGTAAATATAGAAACCGTGTGCTTTCAGTGGATTTTCGTTTTGCTTCTGTATTTGGCATCAGATGTTTGGCTGATCAATAGCTTTAAAGCTCATACACTCTCACAAGTCTTTTGTTTGCCATGCCAACAAGGGCCATGTGCCCTGTTGAAGGCTCCGCCCACCCCACCCCTCCATACGAAAGGATCATCAAAACACATCACCCGGAATAAAGCCGAAGATCATTTCATTTCATGCCTATAGAAACGCACGCTTGTGTTTCTCTCACATCATTTGTTTGATTGTTTTGGTCTCGGTCAGATGTTCCCATCTTCTTCTCTCAGCTGACCCAAATATTCCTCGGCCCCCTCCCATCACCCTATTTAAAAACGTTTGAAGCCCCTCCCCCCATGACATCATCACCGTTAGCCAATCGTTTTCATATGACATCATGCATTCTTGTGTGATAATCACAGCAGAATAAAATCATCAGGATCAAGTGAAGTGGTCTGGAAAGGAAAATCAATGAAGCATTTTGTTGAGATGCGAGTGATGCAGAAAGACATTTAAAGTGACAGCGTGATTTAATCATGATACAGCGTTTGTCTCGTCTCGTCCGGACGGATGACATCATTGTGTTCACAGACGGGCCTGTTCGTGATATTTCTGTCTTCATATAAAAACTGTCTTTAAAGTCCCTCAGTCTGTGGAAGTTAGCCATCAGTTTCTCACAGAATCACATTCAATTGTGTTTAGTTTGGGATTGTGGCATACTATTACTATTTCTACACTGAGCATTTATGAGAAAAGAAAAACATATTCTTAAAGGAACAATCTGTGTGTTTTTCTGCAGTCCATGGTGACTTTCATTTAAGTCTTTGGCTTCAAGTGTGCTCCGCCAAATCTCACATCATGTCGGGAGCGTACGATGAGAGCGCCATGTCCGACGAGACCACCGACAGCTTCTGGGAGGTCTGTTTTATTTCTCTTCGCTTGTGTAAATGTCTTTTGTGTATAAACACGACGCTGTTTTAGTGATCTGTTTCTTTTGACATGTCTAGTTATCTCTGTTTGACCTTTAACCCTCATCAGGTCTGTCATTGAAAGGGTCAAAGACACATTATATTGATCGGGATGATGTCAACACAATGGGAAATGTACTTCATCCTGTTCCCTTCAGTTTAAACATGAGAATATTTCCACGTATAGCTTCTGGTGAAGATCTACATTACCCATAATCCCACAGAGATTTGACTTCTCATCAAACTTGGTTTCATTGATTCATCTCAAAACCAGTTGGTTTGATTCATAGCTTGCGATCCTTTTTTTTGACGATGTTTCTCATGAGTAAAGCGAACACGCGTGTGAGGTCATCGCTGTGATCCATCCAACAACACATAACCCTCTCCGTCATGACCTCGAGGATCTTAAAGCGTTTGTGCTCTTGCAGGTCGGGAACTACAAGCGTACAGTGAAGCGGATCGAGGACGGTCATCGTCTCTGTAATGACGTGATGAACTGCATACAGGAACGTGCCAAAATAGAAAAAGCTTACGGCCAGCAGCTCACCGACTGGTCCAAAAGATGGAGACAGCTCGTGGAGAGAGGCACTCGTGATTTCTTTCTGCATTCCACAAATGCTGCCATTGAATGTTTTGTCGTTTCTCTTGACCTGACGTTCTGAAGAAACCTTCCGTGTGTCCATCTCTTCCGTCACAGGACCGCAGTACGCTTCTCTAGAGAGAGCCTGGCTGGCCGTGATGACGGAGGCAGAAAAGGTGAGCGAGCTGCATCAGGAGGTGAAAAATAATCTGCTGAACGAGGACCTGGAGAAAGTGAAGAACTGGCAGAAAGATTCTTACCACAAACAAATGATGGGCGGCTTTAAAGAGACCAAAGAGGCCGAAGAGGGCTTCAGAAAAGCTCAGAAACCCTGGGCCAAAAAACTGAAAGAGGTGAGACCGCAGAACACCCGCTCTCTCTTTCGCAGCTCAGTGCTCGGTTCTCACGTCTCAGGAGAGATAGAAAAAGAGAAAGAAGTGAGAGTATAATAATAACAACAACACAACGGGAATGTGTAAATGTGATGAGAAATGCTCGAGTTCATATTGAGACAATGTTGACGTCTCTTCTCAAACTCTAATGACAGACACATTTCTGAGACGCACACGAGTTTCCATTCGCTCTCCATTCAATCTCATTGATGTCTTAATGGAGAATGTTTTCTTTCTTATAGGACTTGACTTCATGTGCTGCGTGAATGAGTTTAATTGCCCTTCTTCTTGTCTTTAATCTGCAGATGGAAGCAGCGAAGAAATCATATCACATGGCCTGTAAAGAAGAAAAGATAGCATCTACGAGAGAAGCCAATAGTAAAGGAGAAGCATCTGTGACAACAGACCAACAAAAGAAACTTCAGGAGAAACTGGACAAATGTAAAAATGATGTACAGAAGGTCAGACCAGAAAACATTCACGCAGCATCTTTCAATAACTTTTCATTCATTCGACAGATTCATTATTCAAGTCGTTGACGTATAAAATATACTTCAGTCACATAAAATGTACTGTATAGACCGCGATGAAAACTTCCGGTTTGTGTTTGGCTAGTGTCTAATAATATAACCATTTATATTTTATTTAATTTATGTTAATATTAATTTGTATTATTATTTTACTGTCTAATAATTTTATTAAATAAACAATTTGTTGAATGGGTCCTGTAGTTTTGACGCATTTAAAGTCCCAGTGACATGAAAAATGACAATTCTTATTTTTTCATGAAATATTGCAGCGCTTATTGTAAATAGTTGATCAATGTGGGTCGTTCTCTATTTAAAATCCATGTGCCCTCATAATCTTCAGTTAAAATCTGAAAATGCACTTCCGCCCTGTAGTGACTATCCATCTTACATGACGTGTGTTAGACGGCTTGGGCGGAGCATCCGTTAACTCCTCCCCTTCAACTGTCAGTCTGCTGCCAGTTTCATTTCAAAATGCAACGGCTGTTTTATACATCCAATCAATTCGCAGTGAAAAACACGAGCCACACCCACACATTTTCTCTTTTGAAATTCAGAATACGGAAGTAAAAACAATCGCAACTTCCGGTTCACGGGGACTTTAAAGAAACTGTATGGTACACTGACATCTAGCGGTTGAGCTTGGTATCGCAGTCTAAATTCAAAATATTGGAGAGATGAGTTCAGCCAAGTGAAGCTTCTTCTCGGCTTATTTTGATTGTTATCAGAAATAATCGACAGGCGCTCTGTTGTTTGTGAACATGCATGCGCAGTAACGCTTGTTTATGTTGTTAACATGAAACTCTCTATATATGAATGGCATTGCATGGGATTTAAAAAGACATTGCAACCAGCATCGTCGAAATGATTCTGTGATATCAGTTTAATTCTGTATGTTAGTAAAAACAACAGAGCCGACAGACGCACAGATTCAGATTCTCCCCAGAGCTCCCTTTCATCTCACAGACGCTCAATAAACATTACACATCCGTTTCATTAACCTTCAACCTCACTGTCCATCCATTAGAAACACTTTAAATCCCAGTGGGGATCAGATGTGCCTGATCCGAGATCAGACTCATGTGCCGATGTCATTTCATTAGGAAAGAGTGAATGTGGATCACAGGTCATGACAGACACTACACATCTTCATCTGTTACATCCATCAGACACCAATCTCATGACAAAAATGAAACTTTTTCACTTTGTGACGTCATTTATTTTTAAATGAGTTCAACATGCCCACATGAAAAATGCCATAGTATACTTTTGTATTTCTTACAGTAGTAAAATGATATTACTTTATCATAAACCTCACGAGTGAACTGTAATTGTTTTTTGTCTGCCTGACATCACATGACCATACACTGTATGTGTTGTCATGTGTCATGTGAGTTGATGGCGCTTGTTTTGTGTTTCAGGCCAAAGAGAAGTACGAGAAGAGTCTGGACGAGGTCAGTGGCTGTTCACCGCAGTACATGGAGAACATGGAGGTGGTGTTTGAGCAGTGTCAGCAGTTCGAAGAGAAGAGATTGAACTTCCTCAGAGAGATTCTTCTAGATATCAAACGACATCTCAACCTCACCGAGAGCCAAAGGTGACAGCTCAATTTACCGACTCGCACCCTTACAAAAAATACATTAAGTTAAAGGTCATCTGTATATTTCAAAGTCAAAAAACCCTTCGTTCTCTATGTACAATGAAAACCTTCTTGAACCGGTTTTCACAGATTATGGACACAATACAATAGACATTTACTGCTATACACACAGAAGTATGGACAGAAATTATGTACAAAAATTAAAGAATAATTGTTGTGAAACAATCAGCAATCGATACTACTTGGGACCAACCCTGTTGAAAAAAACAGCATATGCTGGTTAGGTAGGTTTTAAAGCATGGTAGCTGGTTTGTGCTGGTTTAAGCTGGTCATTTGCTGGTTTAAGATGATCATGTGCTGGTTTGTGCTGGTCCTGAGCTGGTTTAAACTGGTCCTGAGCTGGTTTAAGATGATCATGTGCTGGTTTGTGCTGGTTTAAGATGGTTCTGAGAAGGTTTAAGATGGTCATGTGCTGGTTTAAGCTGGTCCTGAGCTGGTTTAAACTGGTCCTGAGCTGGTTTAAGATGGTCATGTGCTGGTTTAAACTGGTCATGTGCTGGTTTAAACTGGTCATGTGCTGGTTTAAGCTGGTCCTGAGCTGGTTTAAGATGGTCATGTGCTGGTTTAAACTGGTCCTGAGCTGGTTTAAGATGGTCATGTGCTGGTTTAAACTGGTCATGTGCTGGTTTAAGCTGGTCATGTGCTGGTTTAAGCTGGTCCTGAGCTGGTATAAATTGGTCCTGAGCTGGTTTAAACTGGTCCTGAGCTGGTTTAAGATGGTCATGTGCTGGTTTAAGATGGTCCTGAGCTGATATAAATGGGTCCTGAGCTGGTTTAAACTGGTCCTGAGCTGGTTTAGGATCATCTTAAACCAGCAAATGACCATCTTAAACCAGCACAAACCAGCTACCATGATCGAAAACCTACCTAACCAGCATATGCAGGTTTTTTCAAAAGGGAAATTGGCCCATTTATGAAAAGTAGACTTAAAGTAAAGTTCATTTTTTATTTTAAAAGTGGTGTTTTTTTAGTAAAACTAGGAACGCAATGATGGGTTTGATTCTAGGAACACACACATTAATAAAAGACATGTATAGATTAAACGTCATTTTGCATAAAAGCATCTGCCAAAAGCATTAATGTAACTGTATAAAAGTTTATAAGTTACCCGTGTTCCTGCAGCTACGCCACAGTTTACCGTGATCTTGAGCGAAGCATCACCTCAGCCAGCGCTCAAGAAGATCTGAAGTGGTTTAATAACGCTCACGGGCCTGGCATGCACATGAACTGGCCACAGTTTGAGGTACAAACCGCTAACTTCTGAACGTCTGACACCACTTCCGTTCTCATGCGTCTTCTGTTCCTGTAGTTCTCATAAGTCCTCTTGCCTCCTATTCAAACCAGGAGTTCAATCCAGATCTGAGTCACTCCATAAATAAGAAAGAAAAGGTTAAAAAGAATCCCGACGGAGTGACATTAACTCAAGTGTCTCAGGCTGGAGATCAAGGGACGCCGAAAGCAGGAGAGCGCGGCAGGTAAATCTGATGGTAATGTTTGAGAAATGTTTGAGATGCGTGACTGTTGAGACGTTCTCCGGTGTCTGCAGCGTGAGCAGCAATGAGAAGAATCAGCAGTATTCTGCAGAATGGTCAGACGATGAACAGCCTCCCGCCGCTCAACCGGACGACGAAACAAACGGAGTCGGAAATCCATTCGACGAGGACGGCAGAGGAGTGCGCGTGAGGGCTCTGTACGACTACACCGGTCAAGAACAAGACGAGCTGAGCTTCAAAGCAGGTCAGAATCCCAAAACACGACAAACAGTGTCACGCAGGCATCAGTGAATCTGTGGCGTTCTGATGCTGACTGCAGTCTGTCTCACAGGAGATGAGCTCATTAAACTAGAAGATGAAGATGGGCAGGGCTGGTGTAAAGGACGACTGAAGAGCGGTCAGTTAGGTTTGTATCCCGCCAACTACGTGGAGCCCATTTAATTCTCTCATGCGCCTTAAAGACTTCTGAAGAATCCACGACAACCCTTTCCCTGCCTGACCCACCCGCACACATCATCATTTCCCTCGAGGAACGTTTCCGTGCATCTGTGTTCAGTATTGTGATGCTGACGTGTGTAATGTACATTCATGTACATCCGTGATGCCTCGCATAGCAAAAATCAGCTATGCAATGTGAACTTTTTTTATGTTTATTTTGAAGTACAACGTTCAGCGTTAAAACTTGTGACCCTTTGTATTACAATCTGTTTTACTTTAGCGGGGCTGAACGAACAAAGAGGGCTCACACAGACATCATCTAACATTTAATGAAAGACGATAAACATAAAGACTTGATTTTCACAAGAAAAAATATTGTAGTTGTATATTTGAAGAGTTTGGTTCCAAAATGAGATAACGCCGTTTTTAAAGTTTTTCAAAAATCATGTTTTTTTATTGTGCAATCCAATTCATATCCATCAAACTGCAGTTGGTTTGTTTTGATTTACACCATAATAACCCAAAAAATGCAGCTAACTAACACAATAAAACATGATAACATAATATATATATTTAAAAACATAGTTATCTCATTTTGGATATAAACTCTTCATTTTAATATTTACTAGAGTAAACTGTAGTACATTATAGTAAGGATTACACTTTGTCATTGTATATAGTATTAATCATAGTGAATAGATGAACTGTAGTAAATACTCTAGTGTAGTGTAATATTTATATAACAGTTTACAGTAGTAAATGCTAAAGTATACCACGGTATTTTTTTTATGCGAATGCTGAATTGAGCACATTTCATGTTGGATTAATGCAGTGACATACAGATGCTTCATGAATTTAAGATGCTGTTGTCATGTTTCATTGAAACGCTCTTCTCCATCTTTATTTACTTCAATGTTTTGTAAGCTTTATTTGAAGAAACTCTAAACGACACAACAAAGTTTCATTTTAGAAAAGTGCTCAAAAAAACTGTGACAAAAGTCCCGAAGGAATGTTCAAGCGAGAAAATGATAATCCTCTAATATCTTACTGGATGAACTTTCATTCTGGATGAAAAAAACATTTTCATCTGCCTGAGGTTTGAAATGATGATTGAAAGTGAATGAACATTCCAGTGGGATTTTATGTGACTAACTGCAGATATTAGTTATGATTTCATGACTGTTGAGCTGAAGTCTGTTCAAATGCTTTTAAATGTTTTTTTTAATGTTCTTTTGCCTTTATTCTCTACATGTGATCCATGACAGATTCATTAAGTTCTGTTGATATATTCTGTCTTACAGTAAGAGTCATGAATCTTGATGATGACGACGGATTGTGTGTTTAATGCTGATGGGATGAGAGGAGACTGTATATACCGTATATACTGTATGTTTAGAACAGACCGATGTGCTCGGATCATCTTCATGTGTTGTGAAGGTCACAATAAAACTGTGAGACGGACGGATGAGCGGTCAGAGAGTTGAATTCACCAGCAGGGGTCAGCATCTCTCAAACATCATCACAACATGTCACACGTCACGTTCAAATCTGGAAAAACAGGCGAAATCTGAATGGACATCTCTACACTCTTAAAATAAAGGTGCTTAAAAGCGATGTCAACGATTTAGTCAAAGGTTCTCTAAAGAACCATCTCCTTCTTACCTTTCTATCATCTGAAGAACCTTTTTCACCACAAAGAACGGAAACAGAAAGGTTCTTTGGCTGTTGAGGTTCTTAATGGAACCACTTAGACAAAAAGGTTCTTCTACGGCATCGTGAAGCATCTTTTTCTTTAAGAGTGTTTGCACAATAGAATTTCTGCTTTTCATGATGAGCTGGACGGGATTTTGTGAGCATCACTGACTGTGTACCATGGTACAGCAATATAACAGACATGGTACTGTATAAACCTGTTGTAAATACTGCCCTCTTAAATATAAAGGTGCTTGAAAGGTTCGTCACGGCGATGCCATTGAAGAGCCATTTTTGGTTCGACAAAGAAGCATTCAGCCAAAGGTTCTGTAAAGAACCATCTCTTTCTTACTTTTTTATCATCTGAAGAACCTTTCTGTTTCACAAAAGATGTTAAAGGTTCTTTATGAAACCAAAAGGTTCTTCAATGGCATCGAAGCACCTTTTCAAGCACCAAGTGTGCAGTATAATTTAATATTTACTGGGGTGAGGTTTAAAATATTGGTCATTTAACTCAAGTTTACTAAAGCCAAGTGAAACAGACGATACATAACAACAAATAAAGATTTTTTTAATAAATGAATTCAGAACTGTCTGAGCACAACAGAATGAACACGTACAATTATTCTGATCTGTAATAAAAGAGTGAAATTGTTACTGAAATTTCCTCACAAGAGAACCGCAAAAAACAGGAGAAACGTACAGACTGATATTTGACTTGTTGCAGGACATCAATTATCATCATTTCACGGGCGTCACGTATGACGTATCTTAAGCGTTGTGTGTGTGTGTAAAGGTGAACATTCATCATTTCAGTTAAAGCTGAATTAACATTGGCGGAGTTAAAAGCTTTGCTGTACAATAACTCACAAACCGAGAAAAACAGTGATGTTTGCTGGGCACAGGCCGGAGATTAAGACGAACGGGAAGGTTTTCCACAGCAGATCATGGGCTGGGTAAAGAAGGTTTGCTCAAACATATTCACACGCTCATGTGAACGTCCTGAATGTACATAAAGGTGCAAAGAGAAACAATATTTGAATGAAGGTTCCACCCTCTGTAGTGTTGACAAACAGGCAGACGCTGCGAGTGATCTTCTCTTCTGCTTTCTCGAACATACCCAAGAACCTTTCTTATTTTTCACCTGATCACTCTTATTAAACATCATAAATGATGTGACAGAATCGTCTTAAAGTAACAGATAAGAGCCGACACACCTGTAACACGTGTTAAAGTATTTTAAATCAAGCACACTTGATGTTTAGAAAATGATAGACATCCTAAAGTTCTCTTGGTGTCTTTAATAAAGATTGAATGAAATGTTGAAGGTTTGTCAGTTCAGAGGCCGTCGTCTCATCTCCTAAACCGGATGAACAAACTGATAGACGAGTCTTTGAGAGACATCTGGTTTGCGGATGATGCCCTTTTTATAGTACTGGCGTATGGAACGACTGAGTTTGTCATAGTTCATAGCCGGACGGTTCTTCCTCAGACCCCAGAGACGAGCCACGTGAGCCGAGTCCTCGATTTTAAAGATTCCTGTGTGAAAACACCAGAGTATTTCCATGATGACGTCACAGAAGACAACCTTCACTAACAAGACAGCAGCACACAGTGAATACTAAAAATAAACACTTTTAATAAAACACGAAATTATTCGGCCTGGATGATTCCACGCTCTATACTTAGATTCTTTGATTTAGATCAACTCTGTAAAAGTAAAATGAAGTACTCTAAGTGTACTTGATCTACAGTCGTGTTTACTCTGTTGATTTAGTAGTCTATTAAATAATGTTTTTCATTCAATACATTTAAGTTTATATAGATCAAGTTTAGCTTTGAGGTGGAATAGTTCAGCGTAAATAAAACAGATCTTAAGGATACTTAAAGGCTTATTTCAAGTATAAAAAATAAAGTGCAAAATAATATGTAAAGAGTTAACTATAAGTATGACGTTTAGTTCATTTAAAGAAAACGTACAAGAATATTTGAAGCACAGAAAGTTTCATGCGTGTATACTTCAAAGTGTACTTTCATCAACTAAAAATGCAAGTATGTAAGAATGTAAGTTCACTCACTAGTTACAGTAGAAAGGAAAAACACATTTGTAATTTGAAAATGCACTACTCTTACACTTAAAGGTATACTTTTATAAACCAAAAAGTGGGCCAGTTTAGCAGTAATAGTATTGAAAAGTACACTGATATTCGTTTACTTACTATCTGAACTATGGTAACACTTTACATTAAGGTACCCTTTATAAAGCATTTATAAATGTGTTCATTAATGATTAATAAGTCATTTACAAATGCATTATAAAGCAGTTGTTGCAGGTTGTATGAATAAAAAGAGGGATTCTAACGAAGTACCTGCCAATAGTGAGCCGTTTTTTACTCACATGTTATAAATGCTTAATAAATGTATGTATTCATTATTTATTTGACTCGAAAGCAGATTCACTATTATCTTGATGCTGTTTGCGATATAGGCCGTCAGACTGGACACTGTGGGGTGTTAAGATGTTTTTCTTATCATTTTCTTTTCTATTTCGTTACAATCCCCCTTTTTATTCATGCAGTTATAACTGCTTTATAATGCATTTGTAAATGACTTTTTAATCATTAATGAACACATTTATAAAGGGTACCTTAATGTATTAATAGTGTTAACTGAACTATACTTCAAATGTACTTGAACTGTAGTTAATCAAATGAAGGTGAAGTGATTTGTAGGTGGACTGGAGGTTGTGTTCTCACCTTTCTCTTTATTAAGCCAGCGTATACAGCGGCCGTAACTTTGAGGTTTGAGGAGAAGTTCTCTGAGGAACTGCCACAGATGAATGGGTTGACCAGAACAAGATGAATCCGCCTCAGACCACAGCTCCTCTGTTTCTGTGGGATCACATCATTACATCAGTGGTTATGGTAATAGCGTGGTCAAGTTAGAAGAGTGTTTGCAGATGTACAGCGCGTGCTGTACCTCTCATCCTGGTCTCTCCGACCGCACATCTCTCCTTCATCCAGGCAGCTGATGACACGAAGAAAACAAAACGCAATCATGTTTAGAAATCCAGTTAGAGATGCTAATGGGAATGTTGTCAAACACATGTTTTTGGCGTCTACCTGATTTCCATATCTCCAGATGGGCGTGTAAGGTTTCGCTGCACTGCGGCGAGCGCAGACGGAAGTCTTCCTCGCTCATGGAACACAAATCTTTGCCGTCCAGGTCTTGGAAAGCTTTGCCCACCTGCGGAAGCCGGTAGAGATGCTCGGTCCATAGCAACCACTTCTGAACATTCCCACAATTCCACTCCATCGGATCTGAAACGTCAGAAAGGAGGAGGAGTGAGTCAAACTGTCCTTCCAGGCCGCCGGGATTGGGTTTTGTTTGGACAGTCTCCAAATGTTTTCAAACGTCTTACAGAAAGTTAGCTGAGGAGAGCGCTTTTGGAGAAAGCAAACACGCGGGACGGGTGTTTACACAAGGCGGTGTGAACTTTTAAAGCCGTTCCTTATGGCACGACACCACGAAATCAACAGCAGTACGTCCTGAAATTCACTGATGATTTGAATTCAAGAGCAGCGATGTTGATCTTTAAACCGCAGTGAATGAAATGTTGGATGTGTTGTGTTTTGGTAGGACGGGTTGATGATTGTTGTGGTGATGGGAGGGGCTTATATGTCCCGAAGGAAAGACAGCGGAACAAAGCTCACATCCAGTCAGTGAAACTGGGAGGATTACACAGATCCTGGTGGATTTACTTTCAGCTGCCCTCGGGCTTTCTTCACTCAATGCCTTTTCTAACAGTTTCATTATGCGTGTTTGCACGGCTCAATAATAACTCAAAGCTGTCTCACATGGAGTGCGAACGATGAGCGATGAACTATGACATTTGAATATGTGTCACTGTACTATCGACCTCTTTTGTTTTCCTGACGAGATGTGACAAACCATGTTACAACGCACCGTAATATTTCATTAATCATATTTTGCATAAATTTCTGACTTTATCATCTCTGTGATGTTGTAATGTCGTGACTCAGAAGAAAATTGCTCTTCTATTTGATGTATCAACTTCTCTCAAGAGAAACAAATGAGAGCAAAATTGTTGAAGACACATGAAGAGTCTGGAGGTGTCGATTGAAGAGGTGAAATCATCTGGATTTGAGTAAATGTGATGTGACATGTTTGAGTTGATATCGAGATCTTCAATCAGATTGACTTTTGATTGCAGACGAGACAAATCTGAGCTCAGCTCAGATCTCTTCTCAAACTCTAATGACGGACACATTCGTGACATTTTGGGAGAAATATCTGAGAAAGACTTCCAGAAGCAAATATCTCACCCGGTGTGATGTTGAGAAGTTTACAAGCCGTCTCGATGTCCTTCAGAACTTCTCCCACCACCAGACTCTGCACCTGCTCCAGAGATCTCTCTTCCACCTGTTCCTCGAGTGTAGGAGACAGAGGAGATGTTCCCAGACCCGGGCTGTCAATCACAGGACACTGTTCGGGTTCCAGTCTGGGCACGCCGCCCGCCGGCCCGCACGAATCCGACAGCCTCACCAGCCACGTGGTGTCTTCTGTAAACAACATATCAAAGCAGGACAGATAGAGTCCTGGATGTCCACGGTCTGAGGCGTCTGGACGAGGTTTGTGGTCCAGCATGTCTGACGTCTGCACTATTCCATCCTCACGCTTGAGGAAAGACAGCGGGCTCTCGGGGAAGCCGGCGATGGAGCGTGAACTGTCCGTCTGGATTCGAACGGGACTGGCCATCGTCTCCTGCAGAAGATGAAGAAATGAACATCACACACCACAATATTATCAGAGAAAATCAAGAAAAACGAATAAGTCGATCGATTCCTTTGACTTTGTTAGTAAAAACAAGCTGTCCTACACAAGAGTTCTGTCGCTCGCATCGCCAACGACACAACCACCTCGAGCTATTCCAAGAAAACTGTGAGTCTGTGTGACGACGTTGGGGTCTTTAAGAGTCCCGGGACGCTCCGAAATGAGCATCGGGAAGAAAAAGAGCGTTCAGCATGGGGGAAGCCAAATGGATTTGACTGAATCGTTTACTTCTGGGTCATCTGCACAGAATGGCGAGTGACATCGGTGATTTTGAGGTCGGCTTTTAAGGTGCCGATGTGAGTCTCTTGTCTCCTGTGACAGCGGGAGTTTTTAATCAAACTGAAGACGGAGTTAAAGATGCTTTAGATGAGTCGCGAGCATGTCGGTAGTGCCCGGAGGCAGACGTATACCTCAACAGACTCCCGTTACACAAGTAGACTTTCAGAGATAAATCTAATAAATAAATGTGTTTAACCAGAAAGATTTCTGAGGAAACTGAAGTGAAATTGACATAATCCCATTCTATAAAGACACTGTGACGGGTGTTTGCTCCTCCAAAAAGTCAAACATTTAAAGTCACGTGTCGAGGGTCTCCAGGGCAAAAGTCCCACACGCTCAGGAACATGATGAGATGTTTTGCTTGTTTTATCCTGAGTTTATATCTTTAATATCTCAGTTATTTCTCCTAGACATTCATTAAATTAAATGGAGGACAAATGAATCTCATGTGCGTCTCAGATGTTTCTCCTGAGAAAACGAGTCTGAAATGTGTGTCTCATTAGAGATGTCAACAGTGTGTCAAACTGAGCTCAGATTTGTCTCGTCTGCAATCAAAAGTCAATCTTGTTGAAGATCTCAACATCAACTCAAACATTTCTCATCACATCCAAATGATTTCACCTCTAGAATCCACATTCATTTACACCTCCAGACGCTTTTTTTTATTTTGAGGAGAAACATCTGAGACTAAGTTGATACTCGAATGAAACACAACAGATCTCCATCAAATCTCCAGAGCTGTGAAAGAGAAACCTGCGAGCGATGGTCCTCTGGGGAAGAACTACGCTGATATGATTATCTCCTGAATGATTTAGTAGGTTAAGAACAGGCCGTGTAATATTAAACGGTCGGTCTCTGTAATGTCCCGAGGCCACTGAGGAACGACAGACAGAAACAAGCCTCATAAATCATTAGGTTTACATTACAGACAGTCGGTGAAGTGTCGTGCAGCGTGCTGCTTTGTGTCGACATGTTGAATATTCATAACTGCATCTGTGAAAGTGCAAAGTGCTGTTTGCAGGTCTTTCGTGATTAAAGAAGATCATCGAACAAATACTGTATAAAGATGACATTTACAGCGTTTATTCACTCTACAGCTTTTCATTTAGAAGCATACTCTGTTGAAAAAAACAGCATATGCTGATTAGGTAGGTTTTGAAGCATGCTGGTTTGTGCTGGTTTAAGATGGTTTGTGCTGGTTTAAGATGGTTTGTGCTGGTTTAAGATGGTCATGCGCTGGTTTGAGATGGTCTGTGCTGGTTTAAGATGGTCATGAGCTGGTTTAGGACCATCTTAAACCAGCTCAGGACCAGCTACCATGCTTCAAAACCTACCTAACCAGCATATGCTGGTTTTTTCAACAGGGATTAAAATGTTCAATTACTTTTAGAAATGATTACCAGACCATTTCAGACCTTTGATACAACATCATGAACTCTAGAGATTTGATGGAGTTCTCAGTTGAGTTTCATTTAAATATCAACTTTTCTTAAAATCTCTCAGGAGAAATAAAAAGAGAAACAAACGAAGACACGTGAGGACTATGGAGATGTAAATGAATGTAGATTCTAGAGGTCAAATAATCTGGAAATGTTTGAGTTGATATTGAGATCTTCAATAATATCAACTTTTGATTGCAGACTTGACAAATCTGAACTCAGTTTGACACACTGTTGACATCTCTTCTCAAACTCTGAGACATTTGTGACTCTTTTTCTCAGGAGAAACATCTGAGACTCTGTTTGCTCTCCATTAAATGAGATGTTAAGGAGATCTCATCTGTGACCACCCAATTTCCAGTTTTTTACCACCTTGCACTCTTCTTCGGTAAGTCTTCAGTATTTTGTACGTGTTGTTATGCCATAAACCATCCATAAATGCACAGGTCAGTGTGGGTATTTGTTGGGTAATGTCATCTGTTCATATCATAAGTAAATATGTGCCCATAATCGTCAGATGGAGAATAAGAAACATTTGGGCTTGTGTACAGAATCTGGTGTCTGCCACATGTTCTCTGAGAGTCTCTGTTTGTACATTCATTCATAAAAGTGTGTGATGGCTCCACACCCAGCAGAGGAAATGACATTAGTATTATTACCAAAGTAAAAACATCACATTTATGACTATCCTGCGATGCTGGCGCTGAGGACGCGGGCATGGAATGAAAGGTCAAAGTTGAAACCATTTGTCTCTCATTCTCTGTACGTGTACACAAACGGAGGCCCGGGACGGCTTTGAAGCTCTGGTGGGGTAAACGCTAAAGGAAATGAAGTTATCCTTCTTTAAGAATCCTTGTTTTCATTCTCCGCCCCCCTGCTGCTTTCACTCCCCCCCACCCATTATTCCAGAGCAAAGATGGAGGTTTGATTCATGTGTGAGGGGCTTAGTTTCCGTCTGTAAGCCGGTGTCCAGTCTGCTCGTAACAGCTTGCCATAAACCCATTAGACAGGCACATTTAGTCATATTGACTGTGGACAGCAGATGCAAACAGGGATTAAACCCATGACTGAGCCTTAAATGAGTTTGGTTAAAGACTCCAGAATTCATTTTGGAAGGGTGAAGAGACGCACCGTTGGCCAGGTCAACTGCATTCAACATCGGCCTCTCACGGTCAAAGAAAGAAGAGCGGTCAGTGATCGAGGAAAGAAATGAGAAATCAATCTTTAATGTCTCAACTGTTTCTCGTAGACTGTTGAGATTAAATAAAGTCTCCGGCTTCTCAGATTTACCTTCTACTGAGACAAAAACACCCCAGAAATCTTACAGGTCGTCCGTCTTTAGGGTTTAAAAGAGTCGTAACAATGTCTTATCCATTTGCTCCGAATCGCCACGAAAGCAAATATCCGAGATTTTGACAGGACACAGTCACATCTCCCATCAATTTCTACACTCTTATAGTGTTCTCTTCCTCTCAGTTCGCAACCTTTAATTTTAAGAGTTGTATTTATTAATGCAACAAAAAAAACCCACATGATGTTTGATGAACTCATTTACTGAGATATGAGACTCGATGACTGTGGCAGTTACAGATAAGCATCAAATAATAACTTCTCTGCTTACACACTTCACGCCCAAGTAAAAAAATCAAGAAAACAACGTTTTTCTTTCCTGGTAAATAAAGAGACATTTTCATATCAATGCGCTGGTGTAGATCAGGTGTGACGGTGCAGTTAAACTAACCGCTGGTTTCACAAAGTTTCAGTCGCAGTTTACAGACTTTGGGGAATCTCATTTACCAACAAAACAAGAAGAATTTCCTTTTAAAGTGTGTGATTATTTTCTGGTGGCTTTATGGGAAAAGATTAATTATTAATGAGCGTTGTGCTTCATTGAGCTCATGAACATCTGCTTTATCCTCAGCTTGTTCACATCATGAGGACATAAAATATTTGGCAATCATTACAAGCGTTTAGCGTGGAGTTTCCCGACCATGTGACTGATTTCCAGTGATGTGTTGAAGAACCATTGGCTGAATCTTAAAGAATCGCCAGGAGTGCCACTGACCGGCCTTCAAGGTCAAAGAAGAAACCATCACAACCGTATACAGTACAGTCAACAGATTCTTCTTCCTGACACCACGCATCATGTTTTAAGCGTAACGCTCACTGATTTGTTTCATGAGTAGCAGTCGTCAGTTTAAGAGGAAAGCGTTTTTCTTTCGTCAGTTCTTTCCAAGCACAAGTATCTCAGCTGTTCGACACAGAAGTGAAAGAATCCTCACGGTGTGTGTGATTGTTCAGGGACTCTTTAGCAAACGTTCTTACTGCTTCCTCAACATCTCATTCAGCAGGTGTGATGCACTTGTGCCAGCTTTTCTCAAGCTCATTTCCTATTGGCTTATCTACACGTCAATCTCCAAACTGCTGAAATCAAACATCACGTCATTCCAAACCTGAACGACTTTATTCTTCAAAGACAAAAGAACATAAACCGCTAAGCCTTCTGAAGCCAAATCACACGAGGAAATCTATGCTCATAAAGGGACAGTAAAAATTCTGTCATCACAACACCAAAGAAGATATTTTGAGAAATGTCCCAGTGGTTTTGTGTTCATACAATGGAAGTCAGTTGGCTTCAGTGTTGTTTGGCTATTCTTCAAAATATCTTCTTTGGTGTTCTGATGAAGAAACAAAAGTCATACAGGTTCAAAATGACACAAGAATGAATACACGATGAAAGAATTCTTCGTTTTCAGACGTACTGTCCCTTTAAATCAACATGTCATTGGTTTCTGCAGCAGGTGTAAATGCCAATTACATCTCAAGACAACGGGTTAGAAATTTCCATAGATTTTTTATACTTTCATTGTATGAAGAAAGATCTTTTGGGGTTTTTTTATGCACAACATGTGTGACAAATGATAGAAATCAGTCAATTTTGGGGATACTGGAGTATGTCTTTAAGGAATAATTGACATGCGCTGTCAGTCAACTCGACAAATCCATTATGTGTTTAACGTTCTTGACTTTATTTCAGTCACAATAGTCTCTTTAGCCTTAGAGCAGTCTATTGAAACTTTACATTTGCCTTTGGCGATTGAGCTTTTCTTCCTTCTTCGGAAGGAGCTGGACAACAGCCAGTAAAAGTCACTTACACTTTTCCTTCAGGGAGAAAGAAACAGTCATTTGCGGTTTGTTGGTTTTTCTGGGGGAAAGCCAGATGAGAATCTAAGAGTTTTCATCTTTGGGTGACACGAATGTCTGTGAATGTGAAGCACAGGTGAGTAATGTCGCTTTGAGAACAGGTGCGCTCATATCGGCCTCAATTAATCAGAACAATGTTCACGATAACACTGAGTCCAGCACACCCAAATAAAACACCCGCCTCTTCTCATGTACAACATAACACATCAACTGCATTCACAAACACACACGCTATTCAATTATTACAGTTTACACGTCATCACAACTAGAATGACACAAATGCAAGTATAAGAATTATGTGTTGACCTAAAAACACACCACAGTTTCAGCTTCCCTGGGGAAATGAATCATTACTACCAATAAAAAACCGGTTTACTAGAGTAAAACCATGGTTAGTTTTCATATGGGGTTTTCACGAGAAATGACAGCTCTATTCCCTCTTGCATGGCTAAGTCGTATCTATTCTGGACTCTTATTGGCTGCTTTTTCGTTCCAACTATCCCCGTATTTTAAGCATTTAATGATGAACCTGTAGCTCTTTTGACATTAGTTAAGTGTCTCCAAACTCAAAACACACTATTTCTTAAAAACAGATGATTTATCTCTTGACAGAGGATGCATATGAAGGTTCGGCTTACCTGTCCAGGTGAAGAGAGCGCTGCAGGTGCGAGTCTCTTCTTTAAGTTTGTGTTGGTCTCTCAGATGAACAGGTGAAGATGATTGGAGGCCTGCGGTCGGTCCTACAGAATCAAGACGCTGTCAAATCTAACACAAGAGTGGATGTGATGAAGTGCTATTGTTCAAAGCTGCATTACTAAACCTAATGATGACTAACACTGCTGGTGACAACCTTCCTCTGGCCTGCGTGTGCGCACGCGTGTGTGTGAGGGTGATGTGGGTGTGCACAAGACTTCAAGTGAGAGTAAGTGAAGGAATGCCTGCTTCATTGACTTTTATACAGGCCTTATTAAGCTGAGCAAACATTGTCTCAGGGCTCTATGCCTCCAGGCTTTTGACATGCACGCCTCTGGACCACTAACCCCCACCTGCAGAAAAAGAGTCAAAATGTCTCATAAATGTCGAGATGGACATCAAAAAGTCAAATAAATTGTTGGACGTCAAATATGGTTTTAGAGCATTTCCTTGTTTAAAAATGGAAAATGGAAATTCACTAGAAACGCGTGACACTTACATAACATTTCGAATCTCACTGAAACTGTGTTTCAATTTCACCAGAAAAGTTATAAAAATGACATTTTGTTTAAAGAAAATAAAGATGACCTCACTCATCACATTCTGAACACCTTTGACTCGTTGATTTGTTTAATTCTCCTTATTCTCAATGTTTCGTGTTTTATGGATCACACACACAAGCATGCATTGCTTCGTACGGCTGATCTAAATTATACACTTTAAAAAACAGAAGCAAAAATTAAAAACAGAAAGAAAGAAATCTGAAAAGAAAATTAAGAATAAGAGAATTATTGAATAAAAAAGCAATATGTCTGTCCATAAGTATTCAAGTGAATATGAAATCTCATTAAAGAAGTTGAATTCTATGCCAATACTATGAGTGCTACAGTGAAATTGTGACTTCTCAAAAAAACATTTTGACTCATTAAAAAAACATCAGAAAGAAATGTTATCCTTATACTTCCAGAAATAGGTCTGTATTTCTCTGGTGAATTTCTGGATAAATGTGTGTATGTGAGCGCGAGAGTTTGCGCTCTTGCGTCAGCGCTCTGATGGCACGACTGTAAGCGCTCAGTATGGCGCATGTTTGCACAGTTAAACAGACACACCAAAGCAAACCACGCACACACACACACACACATTTAATACAGACCTTATTGAAAATTGAAAAAGGGCGACAGAGAGATTCTGTCACATGATCAGTTTACCTGCTATTCCAGCTCATGATATAATGAAAACCTCAGACCTGAAGACTCATCCCGTGGATATCTTTACACTGCAAAACAGACTGTTCGAAAATAAGAGAATTATCATTTAAAAAACAAGTGAATAAGAATATTGACTATTATTGTCATTTTCTGCAAAGCGAATCTAATACTTCATGCGGTGTTATAAATGCATCTTGGTATAAATTATAAGCCGACATACCATTTTTTCAGTCAGATATAGGGTATTAATTCCCCAAATCATCAAGAGCTTCTAAGTTTCTAATAGTATGAATTCAAAGTCTATAAGGAGCGAGAAGAGTTGAGAAGATGAGAATGTGGAAACCTGAGAAATGTCGAACAAAGGTTTATTCTCCATGCACTCGACACCGGTGTATTTTTGTTTGTCTAGAACATTTCCCAGAGGGCGTTCATTTGCATGGCAGTTAGAAAGACGACGGATTTAAGATGTGCTCTCTTCACCCTCTTACATTGAAACAACATTCTCATGCGCTACACAACAGCTCGTGAACAGAAAGGTTACTGACACCGAGCGTTCGGTTGAGCCATTCATCAGCATGCACGAGCTCACTTCACGCCTTCAATTCATAACCCATCACATCATTCTCCATTATTTCTGCTTTAAACGTCAGCAATATAAAGCTGTGGGTTTATTTATAGCTCATATTTGTACTCTAATGATATCTGTTACAAGTCAGTAATGACAACAGAGAAAGAAAGCTCGTGTTGAACGGTTTCTGTGGCACATCTAATGTACGACTTTCCCCGAAGGATTGCCAACTTATAAACCAACTATTGTTCAGCTTATAAACATTTACGGTAATAGAACTCATTTATTTCATAATTTTTTCCTTTTTTTCATTTCAGTGCCATTTGTTTTATGTCTCTGTTTGTTCGACAGTGTGTTTCCTCTACAGCTGCTTTGCACACAATGCAAAATCTTGAAAAGCACTAAAGGAATAAATTTGAATAGATTTGAATTAAATATGCCTAAGAATGTAAGGCATGAAAGAAAACAGTTAGATAAGATCAGAAATGCATCTTAAATTGGATATTTGACAGGGAAGAGTTTCAGTATAAAGTTCAGTAACGACTGGTTTTAGTATAAAGTTTGTATCGTTAGAAAGTTGCTTAAATACTTTTAACTTTAATACTTAGTGCCTTTTACTGAAGGCACTTTTTTGTTTGTATTTGTTCTAACTCAGCAAACAAACATTCTATTGGAGGAGAAAACTGTAAACTGAATAACAAGATTACACACTTTTGAGAACTTAACGAAAACCTTTTTTGCAACCTTTCATTGTTTCATTCAATACACCTGCTGCCTTTCGACTCGTGTAAGTTCAGGCTTAAACGAAAGCAAAAACGTGTTGCTACAGATACACTAATGAGTCACACGCACAATTAAATATCACCTCAGGTGAGGACACGAGGCGTTTGACGTTAAACCACATCATGTCATTGACATGACAGCAGCTGCCAATAAAAACCCAGCATTATATTTCTTCACATCACATTGTGATTGTGTAATAATCCACTAAGATCAGCATGACAACACGGCTGTCCACACACAACCACATTTCAACATCATACAACTGTCAAATAGTACAGAAGAATCGAGGTCTGATAAATGTTTACATGTCAAAACTGCACGACAAGATTACCAACTGTGTCAATGTAATAATCAACATCAATCCGCAAGTGAACCGCAAAGAAAATGAAGATTTAAAAGGAATCGTGTTCTCCAGAAATCCACTACTTGTCCTGAAGGAGTTGAACTCGTCCTTGTGTACATAGCACCCCAGCACAAATGACGTCACCCCAATAGTGTTCATATTTAACACTGACAAAAAATAAAAAGACATTTATGAGAGGGCAACATGCCCACTTTTTCCACAGGCATCCTAACAAAATGAAAAAACACATCTGTGTTGTGACATTTGAACACAAATGTCAATAAACACTTTTTAAGCGCTTCACACCGTGTCTACACCGGACGCGACGCGACGCGAGGCTGGTTCTAGTGGGATTGTCGCGCCGCGCGGCATCGTGGATAAAATGTTAAATTATAATTGGTTCTAATGCATTCTATTGTCTCTTGTCGCGTCACGTCCGGTGTGGACAAGTTGCAATAGCATGATTTAATAACACTATTGTTATAAATCCGTTGTTTTTGTGGAATTAAACGCGACGGTTATTTACTTCTGTAAAGTCAGCGGTGCTGAGAATAAACGCGAGGACAGGGATGAACGCTCAAGGCTTTGACTCAAATCTGTGTTTTTCTACAAAGCTCGTGAGCCGTAACCACTGTGATACCACAGAATTTGCCTCTCACCGTGTTTGCGGGTCGCGAGGAAGAGCAGCTGTCAAAGCAAGAGGAAATGTTTTGCATTTGTTCACGATCTTACACGTGTGTCAGGTGAGGTGGGTAACACTACGATTGTGCCAAGGAAAGTTGCACAAGACCTTAAAGGTCAGCAAATATTTGCCTAGATATGGTCTTCTTATTCTAGATCAACACAAGAGCCAGAGATGCTAATAACTTTAAACAAGATTATATTCTTCCTGAAGCACATCACGCTTTCCTTTTACACTGTTTATGACGGGTTTTAATAAAAAGTCAAATGTAACTGTCATCGATTCATATGTTCAATTCACCCATTCAGTATCAGTGGGAAAACTTTATATGATGATGATGTTGTGAAAGAAAACCTTTAACCTCAGTGAAGACAAATGCTATTTTTGCTTGAAGTTTTTAAACTAATGCATCGATATAAACTGGCCACCATAAATACAAACCCGATCCTCACTGGAGAAGACAACGAAATCAAATGGTGTTCATTTAAAACGATTCACTTCACAAATAGCTGCTCGGGTTTTCAATTCTTGTTCTGATCAACACAGAGATATTTGGAAGAATACTATGGGAGTCAATGGGGGACAAGATCTGTTTGGTTATAGGCATTCTTCCAAATCTCTTTCTCTGCATTCATCAGAACAAAGACATTTATAGATTTGGAACAACTGGAAGGTGAGGAAACGATGACAGAATTTACATTTTTGGGTGAAGTGTCCCTTTAACGGACTGATGAAGCAAACACATTGAACCTCACCTGTTAGTCTGCTAGGACACCTGACCTCATAAATCCACAAAAACGGTCTTAAAAACACAAACTGAAGGTTTGAATGCAACACAGTAGCAATAAAAATGGACTTATAGGTACAGCTACAGTTTCAGCTTTTCAAACACATTTAGTCCAGAAACTGGAGTATTTTGTATATGTAGATGCAGCAGATAAATCCCATGTAAAAGAACTATTCACACACACAGACACAAAATACAAATAAAGTGTTATTAATCACTTATTAAAAACATTTCCCTGTTGATCTGTTTTGAGAGTAGATTACTTTTTTGGTTAACTTGCATCTGTGAGAGGTCAAGGAGTATTTTTGTGCTATTAAGAAAAGCACAAGGTTAATGTGAGATATGAAGAAGAGATCCGTCGTGGTCTTCAGTGGAGCACAAGACAACAAAAGACTTTGTTTCAGTGTTAATTTAATCATACAAATGTTCAATTATACATACAGGAAAAGGCGTTTCATATTTTCTCTTTCAATGTGCTGTTATAGGACTCTATGCAAACTCTCAGCTCAATCATACACCATGCCACGACTGCAGAAAATCCAACAGAATAAAAAAAAGAGAAAGAACGCAGAAAAGAGACAATGAATCAGTCACACCGGTCACATGTGATTTTAAACTTCACAAACACAACTCTGTGGATGAGGTGAGTACTTGTCTCTGTCCTCCCGTGTCATCAGAATGTTTACGGCTTGTGTGTTTGTGAGTGCAGTGACTATATGGACACGGCACAGATCATTCACACGTCTCATCTGGACACAACGCTGCTCATGGCTAAACCTTCAGCGCATCTGATAAGAATGGTCTTGAACATGATAACATCACCCAGCTCTTCTGTCTTTACATAAGAAGGTCAATTGAGACTCGCAGGACGCCAGACGATTTGTTTAAACACCTTCAACCCCACATTTATAAAAACTGACCAATAGAGAAACAGAACAGAAAGCAGTTGCTCATCATCTCTTTCATTTACGCTTTATAACCAATGCAGAAAGACAAAAAACAACCAGTAAAACGCCACGCGGGCCTTTCAGATATAATTCCATATAAACATCCAGAGAAGCGCTCCATCATATCACCAAACACAGAGGCACGATTTAAACCAAATAAACTCAACAAACTTTCTTCACGCATTAAAATATTATCTGGAACACAGGGCTCGACTACTGTGACATTCACGGATCGTTCAAGCGCATAGAAACTAAAGAAATCTCCCGGGTTCAATTCAAAGTTAATCTCTACCGAGAAACAACGGATGCGCACTGTCTCTTAAACTGTAAGCACTGTAACGTGTCCTTTCGAAATCAGATGAAAGTACAAATCGAAACGGATCAAAAGAGTTTAACTTGAAATCTCCCGGGAACTTTTCTTCAATGGACTCATTTCATTAAAACCCCTCCGGCTCATTTAAAACAGCTTTTATACCGTCTTTAGTCTCGATAGTGAACGCCATCAACAGACGATCAATGACGTGTCTCATCTGTCAACTATTATCGCTGATGGGATTGTGCCATTGAGAATGAAATCAGAACAATAGAGATGTAAACAAATATAACAGCAATGAGATCCTGACCACAGCGGTGACGGCAGTACTGCGTTCAGAGTTAAACGTGTGGCTGGCAGAGAATCATTATGGGTTGTTTTTGACTTCTGTTTTGAAAGTAAAAGAAGATTGATGTAAATGATACAGAACAGGCTTTTTTCTCTGTTGATGGCTTTTGTGCATGGTCGAAACATTCTCACATCGCACACATGTTCTATTGAAACTCAGAAAACACGTCCTGGTCATTTCAACCCAAAACCAGAAAGACACGAAATTATATTTTGCATTAAAAACAGGACTAAACGAGAGCCTTTCGATGTCAATTACACAGTTTAAACTACATATATAATTTAAAACGTATCTGCATATTGTAGTGTTTGCGTTTGTCTTTAATATAATGTGTTTTTAATGGCAATTATCTTTAAAATAATGTCACAATTCAAAAAGAACCTGGCCTTCATTTCATTGATGCAAAACATAATTTCCAGCGTTTGATTTTGATTTGAAATGTGACCCAAACATGTTTTCACAAGAATCAATGATTCCTTCACCCGTTAATCCACCTCGCCTCCCTCTCTCTCTCTCTCTCTCTCTTCACTCACACATCAGAATTCCCCACTGTAACGTGACGGTACAGATCAAAAACGGTGTGTAATTTTTCATTGCATCACTTTAGCATTTCTAGCACTCATCTAAATCTAGCATTCACACATGCGTAACTCAGGTGAATATTGATCTGGAGCCAAACCCATCTGTCCACACTTTCAGGTGATGTTGTGATGCGTTGGGGAGGGGGGGGTGGAGGGGGATGCTGAGCAAGTCTTTAGAATAAATCTGCTCCCCCTCACACCGAACCCCAGAA
Source organism: Triplophysa rosa (assembly GCF_024868665.1). Taxonomy (NCBI): domain Eukaryota; kingdom Metazoa; phylum Chordata; class Actinopteri; order Cypriniformes; family Nemacheilidae; genus Triplophysa; species Triplophysa rosa. Next base: position 613,604 of record NC_079896.1, on the reverse strand, counting down.
AAAGGGCAAAAGTAGCAGCTCAGATGAGCTTCCGGGGGCTTTCTGTTTCTTAAGACTGTCCAAACGGGAAGGGTCCGTGAATGCCCTGAGAATAAAGACACACAGTGAGACACAAATCAAACGGAGAAAAACACCCACAAGATTATTTTCAACTAGAGCTGCACATTTTCTCACACAAAAACGTCAATGCTGCTGACCCGCAGAGTTAAAGGGATATTTCACCCAAAAATGAAAATTCTGTCATCATTTACTCCCACAGTATCTATGTTTCCTACTATGGCAGTAAATGGTGGGTGAGATCTGACATTCTTCCAAATATCTTCCCGTCCTGTGTTCAGCAAAACCAAAACATTTGTACAGGTTTGTAACAATCTAAGTGTGAGTAAATGATGACAGAATTTTCATTTTCCCTTAAAAGCGGCCAACAACAATTCTCTACATATTTGCAGTTTGTTGCTCAGACACACACACAAAGTTTAACTCTTAAAGGACAATTCATCATTTGTTCTCCTCGTGTGCTTGCAAATCTGTATGTGACTATTTCTTCAGTGGAACGCAAAAGAAGATATTTTGAGAAATGTCTCCGTGGTTTTGTGCTCATGCAATGGAAGTCAATGAGTTCAATGTTTGTGGGTAGCATATCAAATATCTGACCTGAGTAATAGTGATTGTGACGTGTGTAAACAGAGTGAAGTTCTTACGCTGGTTATTCTGTGTCACTTCACACATGTGTATGGCACTCCATCTTGTGGCCACTGGACTCACATTCACATTTAAACACTTGCCAAAAAAATCACCACAACAAACTCAAAATCAAACTTGAGCAGACACACAAGGCAAAAACTAAAACGGCTATATGTGTTCTTATAACGATATTTAATTATAATGAAACAAAAATGGTGTTTTTACCCACCTATCATTTCAAACAGCCAATTTGTTTACAAAATTAATTTACATATCATTTTGCCAAAACAAAATGTAGCTGCTGAGAATGATTGTGAAGTGAAATGTTTTCTTCAAAACCAACGCAGGTAATATTGCTGTTTATTACGCAGTATTGTTCATCGGTGCAAAGAAATGAAAACGATGAAACATTCATCCCTGTGTTCATGTATTAGAGGACAGGAGACAGATCCTTTTTTAGCTATAAAGCCCAGCCCTAAATGCATCACACGTGTGTGTGTGGAACGGAGAAAGGTGCAACCACACACGGCGAATCATTGCGATGTGTTTTTTCGTTTTGTTTGGTGTCACAAAACACAGGGCGTGGAACAAACAGATGACGTGTTGCTGGAAAGCCTTGGTGTTGTTCAGAGACGTCACAGCACTTTTATCAACTTCCCTTTGAAATCAAATCGGTCTGTATCGCACACTTTGTCTATTACTGAGCATCATTCACTCTAGGCCGATACTCTAGACACAGAGAGACATGGAATTCAACTCTTCAAAAGTACTGAACACTGCATACATACCTGGCTGTACGTCACTACTGATAAGTTGTTTTGGAGACCATTTGGTGTAATATTTACAGAGCTGTGAGTGAGTCCATTTTGATCTTGCTGAATGGAGTCCAGGGGGGCGTCCCAGGGGCCCCCGGGGTCTTTTAGATGATCCTCATTGGTGTCCTGCTTGTTCTTCTGTGGTGATGCGAAGGGGTTGAAATCTCCCTCCAGGCTGCGGTGTGGCTGCGTGTTAAACTCCGTCTCGAAGGAGGATAACTGCTGCGTGACCCCCAGCAGACCACCCTCCTCCACACTCAATATCACCCAGATCACATCTGCACAACACGCAGAAGAGTAACAAAGCACCGCCTTACAATACTGCCGTATCAGTATACAGCCATTGCTAACATGACCGGACGTTTCGAGAGTGACACATATGAACTAAAGGGGATCCGAGGCGATTTGACGGTACTTGTTTTAGAATCACTAGTGTACTAGAACGTTTCTAACTTTCTTAAGCAATAAATTGGCTTTAAAAAAAGAAGAGCGCGTTTCTGTGGATTTGCGAGTGTGCTCACCTCCGTAGAAGAGTCCAGTGGCCGTACACATTCTCCACTGACCCTGATACATGCCGGGAACGGCTGGACTGCGCATCTGCACGCTCACTTCAGAGATCTCCTGCGGCTCCAGAGAGCGCACCATCACCATGTTCACGTGACCAAACTGATCTCCTCCGATATACTTCAGACTCACACCCGGCGGCCACGACTCTGGACCTGTACAAAAACACACAAAACACATTCAGATACAACACCGCGTGTTGACACACAAGTGAAACTAAACTAACATGAAAACGTTTGGCTCACCTGTGTTTTGTATCCTCCATGTTTTCGTGAACTGTGTGTCAGGAGGGACCGACTCTCCTTCTCCGATCGTCACGTCTTCCACAAAAGACATCGACGGCGTGTTGATGTTGGGACTCTCAAAGTCATAATACGCACCTATAGCTGCTTGAAGGTTCCTGATGTGAACAAAAGCAACGCAGAAGCTTCGCTGTTATCTAATTCTATCAAAAACTACTCAGTCCCACAGACGTACAGTAGTACTTTGTGAAACACAAAAAGCAATTATTAGTTGTATTTAGTTAATGCCTCGGTTTCGATTGTCAAATATTTCAAAGTGACATTTAAGTCATAATTTGTCTTTGTTCTGTGCAACAATGATACAGATGCAAAAACCGAAAATAAAAGTGAGCAGAAAACATTAGAAGGGAGGGTCAGATTGTGTGAGATGAAAGTACACTCATTACGCAATAGTTACAGCCTTTCACTGAATAAACACAAAGTTTACACAAACACAAACACAAACACAACAAAACGACTTTTTCCGAACGACGTAAACAACCAGATTGTTATTGTTATTTATTCTAGGTGACAGCTGCTATGTGACAGTCACAATGTAAAAGCAATCTGCTCGTGAAGTCGTGACTGAGCGACATTACACAATGTCCGTGTCAAAAAGCGAGTGGGCTCCAGTCAGACAGCACTTAACGTAGAAGACATCGTCACATCACACACGTGCTGTCCGAACAACACTTTCCTGTCCCACTGGAGTCAGCGGCATTTTTGGTCATGACAGACACGCACCGATTTCCTTCAGACGGCTCGGAAACCTCGAATGACGCCAACACGTGCTGCCTACATAGGGCACTCGGTAGGGTTTTAGGCGCAGCCCGTGTAGTAGTCGGGTGCTAATCCAAACAAGCTAATTGTTTGTTAACTGACAGAAATAAACCAAACCGTCTTATTTAAGAAGCCAATGCAGCAAAACGTCTCATTAGAAGCACGCGCGAGCCCATAAACACTTTTTATGCTCGGGGTTGGCGAAACTCGCGCGATTCATCCCTTTCCTGACAGTCTGTTAGCAGTTAGCTTGTTGTGTGTTTCGCTTCAGCTCAAATTAAACTCGTCACGGCTCGTGACAGCTGTCATTCCGAAGCTGTGTATCACGTTTGAGACATTAAACGTGAGAAAACCATAGAGAGAAACTCTTCGTGCCGACACACGGCCCGGGACCACCGACAGGCCGCAGTTCAGGCCTCGGACTCACCAGTTGGTCATGTCCAGGAAGAAGGCGCAGCCAGCCGGGTTGAGCTGGAAGCCCAGCAGCCTCTGGAACTCCGAGATGAGGACATCTTTATCCGTGGTGCCCATGCAGCTGAACTTCTGCATGAGCTCCGGATCCAAGTCTATGTCCATGCCCTCCATGAGCACGCGGCTGTCCCGGGGCAGCGACGGGGGGGTAAGTTTTAATTGAGTCCGAGGCCTTCTCCAGTCATAACAAGCGACCCGATAACAAGCTCAGTACGCATGGCCGCGGGCGGGGCGTGACGGGTGACGTCACCGCGCGCTGTCGGAGCGACGTCAGCTGTTGCTATTCGAGCGTGTCGTAATCGCGAGCGTTCGTGCAATTGTTTATTTTTTGGTGGCATCTTTGCAATATTTGCCATATTTCTCACATTTCACAAACCATTTGGAACAAACAAAAAGCGCTGGGTAATGATTTAAAGGGGTTGACATTCATTTAAACCGTGTATATATTTATTTTTCCTAGCAGCTAGTTTGACTAATGTGACTGTGTAATGCCTCTTGTTCTTGAGGCATTGACTAATAAAAATAAACAAATGATACATCACGAACGTTCATTACATTACAGGCCTGCTCTGGTGACGTTATCATTGTACAGTGATAGGAAAGCAATAAGCCCCAAGAAGCAGTGGATTATTAAGTAAATTACCATGGTACATTGATATTCACCATGGGATTTAATTATTACCAAATTAGTTTAGCATGTGGCGCTTTAAAGTATATCTTGAAAATGCAATGGTATAATAAACTACTGTCCAGTCAGAGGTCACAATGAGCTCCAGAGGTAAGTTTTCCTGTTAGTTAGTTTTTTTTGTGAAGTTTGTGGATGGTTGTTGTGTTTTAAGCTTTTTACATGTTTTAGTTGAAAAAAAGTGATTGGTTGCATCAGGCTACATTTTTGTAAATACATATTTGTAATCTTAGAGAGATGTCTCTAATACCACATCTCTATAATAATGTTTTGTGGAGAGAAATTAAAGTTGCAGGTTTTGTTTATTGTTGGGTCTTGTTGGGTTGGAGCCTGAAGATTTTGCCCTTAATTCTTGATTATACATTACATAACAATGATATACGGTTTATCAACCAAGACTCAAAAAATTAAATGCCACTTTTATTGAAATTCACAATGACATGATGCTTATTTGCATTGTAACGAAGTAGCACATAAATAAATAATAATAGCTGTCATAATAAACTGTCAGTTTATTGTAAGACATTTATACTGTGTTTGAAGTTCACTGTTTCTTCTCACATGTTTTCACATGGCTTCAGAGGTGAGTAGAAATAAATCACCGTGGGATATAAATGACCTGCGTTTTACTAAATGCTTGTGTAACATGATGTTTTCTTCAACAATGAAAATAAATAGTTTGAAGTTAAATAGAGAGCTGTTATCCAGTGCTGTATTCTATCTAGTTCCATTGGCATTTTCCCCCATAAACATCACTTCAGGGTTAGATATTTTAGATAGATATTTTGCAAAACATGTTCCATATTTTCCATTTTCTTTCTTTTGTAAATGCAGTATTATGTCTGTGTGTTTTTCATATAGAGAAATGCATCCTATAGCCTAACTTAACTTGGTTATACAATGATTCTTGTGAAACTGTGCCCTTTCTATATGAATGTATAGGATGCATTGCATTTGTTGTGTTTTTATTTTAAATCATGTTTTCTCTGAGGGTGACCCCACCACATGCAGTACATCATATAAAGCCAGACCCACAAGTCTCAGTAACCTGATGATCCCAGCTGTCAGTATTAATAAAACCAGACCAGACCAGACCTTACAGTACATCACCACCACTGAAGCAAAAACATTCACAATCACATTATTACATCATGTGTCATGCATGCATTTTCTCTTGACAATCAATATCGGATGGTTTGATTTTTAATATTAAAGTTTAGTTTTGTGATGTTAGGGTTGTGATGGAGCATCATTTTAAGGTTTTTTAAAACAACATCAGAACTCCTTTTAGTGTTAAACAGAAGCTTTTATTTATGGCCACCAGTGTTGGGCAACTTACTCTGAAAAAGTAATGAATTACTAGTTACTAATTACATATTCAATAGTGTAATTAGATGACTGTACAAATGACTCTCTCCAAAAAGTATTTCATTACTAATTACTAATTACTTTCTACATCCTATATCAACCTTGATTAGTTAAGTGATTCAAGGAAAGACATGAAACGGCTCTTTTCATTCATTCATTCAAATAAATAATATAAAACAACATAAAGTAGTATTATTAACTGACCAAAGTATTACAAATGTGAGAATTATACATTAAAGCACAGATTTTAAAGCTATACTTGAATTTGGATGTCAATTCCACTATTGCACACACATACAGGTGCTGGTCATATCTAATTAGAATATCATCAAAAAGTTGATTTATTTCACTAATTCCATTCAAAAAGTGAAACTTATATTATATTCATTCATTACACACAGACTGATATATTTCAAATGTTTATTTCTTTAATTTTGATGATTATAACTGACAACTAATGAAAATCCCAAATTCAGTATCTCAGAAAATTAGAATATTACTTAAGACCAATACAAAGAAAGGATTTTTAGAAATCTTGGCCAACTGAAAAGTATGAACATGAAAAGTATGAGCATGTACAGCACTCAATACTTAGTTGGGGCTCCTTTTGCCTGAATTACTGCAGCAATGCGGCGTGGCATGGAGTCGATCAGTCTGTGGCACTGCTCAGGTGTTATGAGAGCCCAGGTTGCTCTGATAGTGGCCTTCAGCTCTTCTGCATTGTTGGGTCTGGCATATCGCATCTTCCTCTTCACAATACCCCATAGATTTTCTATGGGGTTAAGGTCAGG
>NC_079896.1:511002-600801 GCF_024868665.1 Triplophysa rosa | reverse complement strand
CGAGTTTGCTGGCCAATTAAGAACAGGGATACCATGGTCCTTAAACCAGGTACTGGTAGCTTTGGCACTGTGTGCAGGTGCCAAGTCCTGTTGGAAAATGAAATCTGCATCTCCATAAAGTCTCTCTCTCTCTCTCTCTCTCTCTCTCTCTCTCTCTGTCTCTCTCTCTCTCTGTCTCTGTCTCTGTCTCTCTCTCTGTGGTGTCAGCAGAGTTTTGCGGTCGGTCCATTACTGTATATTGAAGGCCTGTAATGTAGTTACAGTTCTGGCACACGGCACAGGAGACAGGGCTCTATGAAATCTTTATTCCTCCTTCACGTTTTCTCAAGGTGTTGTCTTCTTTATGCTCACTCATTAGGTTGGGTGTTGTGTGATGTTTCTTTATTACTTTCATGAACCGTTTTCAGAAGCCTTGAAATTCTGTGGCTCGAGGCGATGGACACAAGAATTCTCTCTCTCTCTCTCTGATGTCTAAATGAACACTAGACTGTGCTCATGTATAGCCAGATGAGGTCATTCTGAATGCATTTAAACAGTGTCATTTATGTTTTACGTGAGTTTTGAACACATGAGCGATGGGTTGGGGGGGATTCTGGAAGGTCTGTGGTGTTGGGACAGTGTGATGATGATGATGATGTAATGTGTCTTGTATAATGGATAGATGCGAAGTGAAGAGTTAGTATGTAGGTTACTTGCGAGTGGGAGATGTGAAGGTCTGTATGGAGCGTGCCATCTGACTTCTTAATGAATCCTGAGGCTTTATGCCACGAGCGCACATCACATGAGTTTTATGACTTTAAATATTACATTAAAAAAACAACGTTTTTCTATTCCCGTCCTCTCCTGAAAGTCCATTGGTTGAAGACGAGTTATCTCTGAGCGAGGAAAGGACTTTTTTATCCCTTCATTTTCTTTTACTATGAACATTATCCTTACATTGATGTTTTTAAACTCAAAGATGACAATAGTTTCATGGGTGTCTTTGTTAAATTACAGGTGAAAATATTTCCAACATTTCAGCTCGTCTGAATTCAGAAACACAGGGTCTTGGCAAACAACAGACAACAGACATGAATTATGAATGAAAATCATTTCTAACAAATCCATTGAGGAATAAACTGTCGTGGCAGATTATAGCCAATTAAATATTTAATTTCATTTTCTAACCATGTTGTTCTTGTTGTTTTCTCTTAAATTGAAAAGATCATGACTCAAATTGCCGGCTTCCAGATCTCCAAGAATCTTCAAGCGGCTGTGGAAGGTGAGATGAGAACCACTGTAAACTCAAAGTAAAATGTATATCTTTTAAAGCAGGGCTGCTAAAGTTATACGAGAATAACATGAACCAAGAAGAACAGAAATAATGAATATTATAAATAAATAATGAGAATAAATGTGATTTTATGTACAGTATTTGCTCAAACCGGTCAAAAGTACAGGGTCACTTAAATGAAATGTTTTTTCATCACAAAACTAAAAGATGTTTCTGAAATGGACGGGTCGAACTGAATAATGAAGAAACATCCGGGAATAACAGATGAATTGAATAGATGTAAACTTCTTCCATTAGGATGGACAGACAGTGTATTTTCACAAAGCTTCAGCTGAATCATCTCACAGCTGTTTCATTTTCTACAGCACAAACTCTCAGTTTCCAGCCGTTGATTGTGTACCGGAGGCTGTGATGAGATCCATCTCAATGATACTCAATAATGAGGACTTGATCTTTTTCCTCTTGCGTCGTGTCTCCCATGATAGTAACTATATATGGAGCGAGCGCACTATATTTGAATAGAGAGACACGTCATGCAGAGAGAATCTAGTGATGCTTTTGTTCCTCAAAACTCTCACGGGAGTCTGCATGTGATGACACGTTTGCTGTTAAAGGGGTCATATGGCGTGAACACGTGTTCTTCTGTGTCTTTGGTGTGTTATAAGTCACTCATGCATGTATTAGACACGTATGATTGCAGAAATGAAAGTGTGGGAACAAAAGAGTCATTCTATGTAAAAGCGAATGCTCACCCAGACCTGCCTGAAACGAGAGGCGGAGCAAAGAGGAGATACAAACATGCGCGGTGTGTGGAAAATACAGCGTTTATCAACCTTAAATCCTGTAGACACATTACATTACATCTAAAACAAACCATAATATTCCTTTTAGCCGTGTCATGTGACCCCTTTAATGACAAATGTTTAACGTGATGAGAATTCCGGCCCATGAGCGGTTTATAAACTCGATGAACCGAGATCAGGTGGAAATATTAAAGGGACAGTTCATCCAAAAATGAAAATTCTGTCATCATTTACTCACGCTCATGTCATTTCATACCTGTATAAATTACTTTGTTCCGATGAACACAAAGAAAGATATTTGGAAGAATGTTAGTCATTTTCAGTTCCGGGACATCATAGACTACCATAGCAGGAAGAGAACCAAGAAGAGTGCCCGAGAACTCTTTGTTTTCCTAAATTCTTCAGAATATCTCATTATGTGTTAAAAAGAACAAAAAATACAATTTTTTTTCCTACTATGGTCGTGGATGATGTCCCAGAACTGAAAATTGCTAACATTCTTCCAAATATCTTTCTCTGTGTTCATCAGAACAAAGACATTTATACAGGTTTGAAATGACATGAGGGTGAGTAAATGATGACAGATTTTTCATTTTTGGATGAACTGTCCCTTTAATGACAGAGAAAGTTCTGGCATGAAACTCTAGATGGCGCAGTCCTATAGTCTAACCCAATCTGACATAATAACTTTACCACACGCACCGCTGATTGGTTCCTCTGTATCAGCAGCCACAAGAGTACATAACTAGTGATGTTTAAGGTCCTACTTTGGTTTATGGAGTGACCAAATTTATGTACATAGAAGATGTAAAAACATTATTATTTCATAATAATAGTCAGTTATTATTGTCATCTCACTTCTTGACTGACTCTCAAATGATTCGTTCTGCGATTCATCTGTCTAATCCCCTCTTTTCCGCTAGCCAAGTCTGATGTGATTGGTCAGATGGTCTAGTCTGCTGTGATTGGTCTGCAGTGAATGTGGCTCTGGAGCTACAGTGTTTGGGGAGAAGAGTGACGTTTTCGCAGGCAGTCCTAGCTAAATGTAGGCGGGGACTATATGTAGTGACATAAATCTGCGGCGGTTGGTGGCTAGGGACGACTCGTTTGCGTGATTCAGAGTCGACTCCCTTTTTTCCAAGCCAATAACTCTGTTATTCATTCACCTTCGGATTTACAACTTGGCAGACTGCTTACTTTCAAACACGCCAACATCACACACTGCATGAAATGTCATTTTCATGATCTCATGTTATGTACTCTTTAAATCTCGGCTAGTGATTGTCGTAGCAGTGCGGCGCGTTACAGAAACCCTCCTCCTTCCCCAGCTCCACTAGTATAGATCTGCTACAAGGTGATCATGGACGCATACAGGGTTTACTCATGCATGTTACATGCACACAGCAGCATTTTGTTGATGTATTGGCTTTAGAAAGTCTCTGTACTTTTGCCAGAGGGGAACTGGAATCCCCTGGTTGGGCCTGGGTTCTCCTGAGGTTTTTTTTCTCGATTAGAGTTTTGGGTTCCTCGCCACCGTTTGCATACTGTTTTTGCACTATTTGCCTGGCCGGGGGGGCTGCTTTAGAATCTTAAAGTTTTACTTAATTAATATTGCATATAGGAATTTATTATCTGTTATATTTGACCTGTGCTTCTCTCTCCTTTATCCTAAATATCCTAAATGTGTGCTCTCACTGAGCGTGTGTGTGTGTGCGTACTTGTCTGTGTACGTACATGTGCGTGTGTGTGTTGTGTGTGTGTGTGTGTGTGTGTGTGTGTGTGTGTGTGTGTGTGTGTGTGTGTGTGCGTCGTGCCGTGCACATCCCGATGTCATCGAGCATAACTTTCTCACAATGTGGGGTTGTCTCTGTGTCTGTGCCATGTGTTGTGCTGTTGTGTGTGTGGAGTGTTTTGTGTGTGGGTGTGTCTGTCTTCTGTGTTTTCAACCTTTTCTTGTTTTTGCAGGTACAACTTTGATTGTTTTGCTTGTAGTCAATGTGTCTCATGTGCAGCTGCTTTGTAACAATGAAAATTGTAAAAGCGCTATATAAATAAAGTTGAGTTGAGTTGAGTGTACTTGTTCCGCCGCAGCATCAGCATGGTAGCAGATCTATTCCGCCAAGACCAAATACATTTATATGTCATGCACACTACCATGCTAAACCCTCCGAGAGTTGTCATGACAGAAATAGTATTATCATGTGAAGAGAACGTTCACCAGCTGTCTGCCTGTCTAAACTCATGAAGCAAAACTAAGAAAGAAGAAAAGAATGAAGAAAAAACTGACCTACTTACTGGTTCACATTTTTGTGTGAATTCGTGCAGCAGAAACACATTTGATTTGTGCTCATCAACCAAATGACGATATGTATATACAAAAACCTCGGTAATGCCACGGTATGTTTCGCTGTTGTTTCTGAGTCCCAAATCCAGCAGTCATTTCTCTGTAGGTTCATGTGGTTGCACAGGTTGCTGAAGGCCTGCGGCTGTGTGGATGTACTGTACATCCCGACTTGAATTGAATGTGTTTATAGATGTGAATAATGTGCAGCTCATATGATTCTCTCAGCCGCATGCAGATCATGCCCTTAACAAACGCACGCATGCCCGAATGACACCGCGCTATGATGTGAAAATGCAGATACGACAGACAAACGTCAGGATTCCAAATTCCTGCGATGGGAAGGTGAGCGCTGGCGTGGGTTCCGCTGACTTAACGTTTAACGCGCGCCCCCCCCCTCCTCAAACGCACGGTGACACGTTCATGAATTTAATTCCTCTGATGATTTACCGCGGTATGAGGCTTGCGATTGAGTTTTTCATGGAGGCTCTGGAGGGGTTTAAGTGCAGATGATGGGGGGTGAGACGGTGGGACCTGTGTGTTTTCTCCATTTCTGTCTTCTCCCACTGATCCTGGCACAGTAGCGTGTGATCGGGGTTTGTCTCTCCGCTGCTCTTTCCTCTGATGGTGTCCTTTCTGCACCAACAAGATCAGGGAGCCTGCGTGCAATTTTAATCAGTATGGGGAGCGGGGAAAAAATAGAGGGGCAGAGAGAGAGAGAGAGAGAGAGGGGGGATTGATCGCCACAGAGAGAGAGAGAGCGAGAGAGAGTGTGTGTGTGTGTGTGTGTGTGTGTGTGTGTGTGTGTGTGATGTGTGGTCGGGTGCGTGGCGTGGTGCGGCGTGTTGTCGCGTCGTTGGTGTGTGCGTGCGCGTGGGGTGGTTGAGTGAGTGTGCGTGATGTGGCTGCGTGGGTGTTTGTGAATTGGTGTGCGATGTGTTGTGGTTGTGGGGTGTTGTGTTGAGTGTGTGTGTAGTGTGTGTGTGTGTGTGTGTGTGCGTGTGTGTGTGTGTGTGTGTGTGTGTTTGAGACAGAAAGAGAGGCAGAGAGACAGGAGGGAGGGGGATTTAGGAAAGGAACGGAGCGTATATGCCGTGCAGCGGCTCTCAGCGTCAGACAGCATATGGCAGCGCTGCAGATCTTATAGAGATTCTGTCAATGAGAATCAGAGCAATCCAAGAGGAAAGAGAGAGAGAGACGGTGAATGCGATGTGCGAGGCGCTAGTGTGAAGGCGACGTGATGGCTTTCTGGAGGAGCTGTATGTCATCTGGATGTTGTGCTTTGTGAGCTGCCGCTGTGACTGTGCGTTCCTGGATCAGGGATGCAGCAAACCTTGCCCCCGAGCGCAAGACCCTTAGGAACGTCTGCTAGAAGAACGGAGAGACCGGAGCCGGGCGCTGGAGCCATCAACAGGGCTTTCTCACGGGGTTATGCGTTCTGCGTCGTCGGAGCTCCTGCTGGATCCGGGCTCGGCTTCTCCTCGCTTTGATGGCGCGCTCCATTCTGGTATGCTAGCGCGTGAGGTCGGGAGGACCGGCGGTTTGTGGATTACCGTGACCGGAGCGCTGCCTAATCGGGGGACACGGGACCCTTAGGAACCGGAGCGGTGGGTTGGGCTGCGAAGGGATTTCTTGCTTTATTTCCGTTGGATGAAGGCTTAGCTTCGTCTCGCTTCCATGGTTCTCTCTGTTCTGGTATGTTAACCCGGCGAGGTGCTTCTGAGCTTGGAAAGAGCAGCCGTGGATGGATTAGCGGGACACTCTCTGACACGCTCAACATCTGGGCAGGAAGACGAGATGGGGTCCGGTCGGGTTTGAGGGTCTCTCGTAGTGAACTCATTGTTGTGCTTCTTTTCCAGGATAGCAGATTTTCTTGTATTAGGCCTCACGTTGTGACAGTGAGCGTGTAGAGTAATGCGGGGAGCGCTTCCTTGCGACCTTCTCGTAGCATCTCAGAATTCTGTCTTCAAGCCAAAAGCTTCTGTTGAACAGCTGTGCGGCCGTGCATCAAATACACGAAAGTTGACGTTGCCGCCTCGTGTTGAACCGTCTCCCGTACTTGACTCCGTTCTTTAAAGGTCTACCTCCACACCGGCGTTCAGCCTGACCCTCGCCTCGTCCCGTCGCTTGTTTGGTGTGTTTCTCTGTGGTGGGGGCCGTGCTGCGAGCGAAGGCCTGTGGTGTGAGCCTGGACACTGCCTTGCTGCTGTTGTTGCTGCTGTCCTCAGCTCTGCTGGCCGAAGATGATGTGGCAATGCCACATCTCGGCCTCCGAGTGCCGCTGCTATCGGCTGAACGGTTTCTCGCTGCTGAAGCGCCCTCCTCTGTCGACAGATGCAGCGGGGAGCCGCGTGCTGGAGCAGTCGGTGGGGGAGTGGCTGGAACACGTGGGCTTCCCTCAGTACGAGAGCAGACTGGTGCTCAACGGCTTCGATGACCTGCGCTTCATGGTGAGTGTCGGAAAGAGCATCATTGATCAACACGCTAGTCCCGTCAAGCCTGGGGACGAGGCGTACACAATTCAAGACATAAAGATGATGTTGCTCATTCAACCCACTCCTCCATATGAAGAGTTTGGTTCCAAAATGAGATAACTCAAATCTTGTTTTTTATTGTGCATTCCAATTAATATCAATTTAACTGCAGTTGGTTTGTTTTGATTTAAGCCATAATAACTCCAAAAATACAGCTTACTAACACAATAAAACACAATAAAAACATGAGACCACGCCCCCCTTGCCACAAGAACATAATAAAAAAACATGATTTTTTGAAAAAAAAAACGTTTGATCTCATTTTGGAACCAAATTCTTCATATATAGATATATAGACTGTATATAATGTAGAAATAAGAAGAAAAATCTTGTCTTCTGTCATCATTTATTCTCCCTCATGTAGTTGTGAATCTGTATGCGAGTCTTTCTTCTGTGAAACACAAAAGAAGATATTTTGAGAAATGTGGTTTTGCGTTCATGCAATGGAAGTCAATGGAGTTCAGTGTTGTTCTTCAAAATATCTTATTTTGTGTTTTGGAGAAGAAAGAAAGTAATACAGGTTTAAAATGACATGAGGGTGAGTAAATGATGAAAGAAACGAGTCTGTTTAACCTTCTAAAACTGGAACAAAGACATTTGACAAATGTCAACAAAGCATTTTCTCACGCAGTATGTTTGTCTTGTTTTCAGGATAAATCTAAACATTTTTAATCAAGATGCATTTATTAAATATGAAGTATTGTTTTCTGAGAAAAATACGTGAGTTTATGCTTAAAACAAGAGAAAAATCTGCCAATGTTGTAAAAAATAAACTTAATTCAGACGTAAACATTAAATTGTCAGATAGTTTTTCTTGTTTTAAGAGTTTGGATTTTGTAGTAAAATATACTCAAATTAGGCAAAAATAAGATGAAAATACTAAGAAAATGATCAATGTCTATTATTCAACACTACTTAGATCTGTGAATTTAAGAAAACGATGTGAATGTTGTTTAGGGGAGTAACGTAATGGAAGATGAAGATCTTCGTGAACTTGGCATCACAGATCCAGGTCACCGGAAGAAAATCCTTCATGCGGCTAAAAGCTTTCCAAAGGTACAGTCACATCCAGCAGAAATGTTCATATAGTCACTACATACAGTATTTGTGTTAGACATCTTCAATCAAACGAACATAAACACAAGTCAGTTAGCAAGAGCAAGAGGTTCTAAGGAGGGTTCTAATCCTCACAGTTATGTTATGGGAGAACTTTGTTTTCCAAAGAACCTTTTAAATCAAATTTGCTTCTTTTTATAGTCTGAAGACATCTTTAGTGCAACAGAAAGGTTCTGCAGGTATTAAAGCTTCTTTCTGGAACCACACAACCCATAATGGTTTGTTGTCTACTGTATGCCATTATTTGAGAGTGTATGTAAAAGATCAGTGTTGATCAGTATTGTCTTACTATTCTGATTCAAGTTTATAATAATGATTTAAAACGAGAGCTGTCTGGTTTGATATTGAATGCGAGTTTAATACACTTAAAGACAAAGTAACTTGCAGTTTGATGTTTTGAACAGAGATGGCGATAGAGAGGCTTCTCTCACAAGAACATTTTTTTGCAATGATTTTAACCTTCTGCCTGAAATTTGTTCACAAAAGCATGTTTTTCTTTTCATGTATTGTGTCGTTAGGTGAAAGCGCTGGGATGTGATGGCAGCACGTCTCTGTCTTCATGGTTGGAAACTCTGGGTCTTGGAGAATATCTGCACAACTTTTTGTCCAGCGGTTACAGAACTCTGGACTGTGTGAAGAACCTGTGGGAACTTGAAATCGTCAATGTAAGAGCGCTCAACAATCTCTGTGTCTTCTTATACTAGAAATCCACGATGAAATCCAGAATGTTTTCTCTACGCAGGTGTTAAAAATCGGTCTGCTGGGTCACAGAAAAAGAATCATCGCCTCAATAGCGGAGCGTCCGTATGAAGAAGCCCCTTCAAAGTCCAACCGCTTTTCCCAGCTCAAGGTGACGGATGTTATACTTTATTTTACAGTCCTGTTTCCCATGTACCTACTGTGCACTTATTACCGTAGATGTAATGACTAGGTACTAACCCCGAACCTACCCCTAAACCTAAACTTATACCATGTAGTTACCTTATACTACCCAGCACTTTATTAGGTAAGTACACGGCACACGCACTGTAACATCAAGTGCAACCGACGTTTCTCACGTTAAACACACAAAAACAAAACGTGTACGATGTGTTTCTCTCAGATTCAGGATCTGTTGTCTCAGAACACATCATCACTGGGTTTACTAGACTCGTACACCAGCCGATCGATGGACATGCTGCTTCCTCTGGGTGAGTCGGGCCGAAAGAGTCGAGCGCTGGATCAGGACGGCACCATCTCACTCCGCTCATTCGGTGAAAGATCACGATCACACGTGAGTATCAGCTGTGACATCACTCTCTCTCTCTCTGACCAATCACCTTTTTCTTGCTCATCACTATTTCACACAAATACTGTACTGTATATATGAAGATCTTTAAGGTGTATTGGTGCGTTCAGTAGCTCTCGTGATGTCCAAGAAACGTAATGTTATTTACAACGTTATAATCGGCAATCCACAGCCACAGGCAGTCGGTTTGCGCACGCTGGGGAGAGTAAATGAACAGCAATTCAATTTTGGGGTAAACTAACGTTATAACAACAATATCCCTTTTAAGTAAATATAATAAAAAGGCACAAATACTGGAAGCAATATATGTGCGCATGTTTTAATATAATATATGTTTAATGTAATATATGTGCGCGTGTTTTAATATAATATATGTGCGCGTGTTTTAATTTAATATATGTGCGCATGTTTTAATATAATATATGTGCGCATGTTTTAATATAATATATGTGCGCATGTTTTAATATAATATATGTGCGCATGTTTTAATATAATATATGTGCGCATGTTTTAATATAATATATGTGCGCATGTTTTAATATAATATATGTGCGCATGTTTTAATATAATATATGTGCGCATGTTTTAATATAATATATGTGCGCATGTTTTAATATAATATATGTGCGCATGTTTTAATATAATATATGTGCGCATGTTTTAATATAATATATGTGCGCATGTTTTAATATAATATATGTGCGCATGTTTTAATATAATATATGTGCGCATGTTTTAATATAATATATGTGCGCATGTTTTAATATAATATATGTGCGCATGTTTTAATATAATATATGTGCGCATGTTTTAATATAATATATGTGCGCATGTTTTAATATAATATATGTGCGCATGTTTTAATATAATATATGTGCGCATGTTTTAATATAATATATGTGCGCATGTTTTAATATAATATATGTGCGCATGTTTTAATATAATATATGTGCGCATGTTTTAATATAATATATGTGCGCATGTTTTAATATAATATATGTGCGCATGTTTTAATATAATATATGTGCGCATGTTTTAATATAATATATGTGCGCATGTTTTAATATAATATATGTGCGCATGTTTTAATATAATATATGTGCGCATGTTTTAATATAATATATGTGCGCATGTTTTAATATAATATATGTGCGCATGTTTTAATATAATATATGTGCGCATGTTTTAATATAATATATGTGCGCATGTTTTAATATAATATATGTGCGCATGTTTTAATATAATATATGTGCGCATGTTTTAATATAATATATGTGCGCATGTTTTAATATAATATATGTGCGCATGTTTTAATATAATATATGTGCGCATGTTTTAATATAATATATGTGCGCATGTTTTAATATAATATATGTGCGCATGTTTTAATATAATATATGTGCGCATGTTTTAATATAATATATGTGCGCATGTTTTAATATAATATATGTGCGCATGTTTTAATATAATATATGTGCGCATGTTTTAATATAATATATGTGCGCATGTTTTAATATAATATATGTGCGCATGTTTTAATATAATATATGTGCGCATGTTTTAATATAATATATGTGCGCATGTTTTAATATAATATATGTGCGCATGTTTTAATATAATATATGTGCGCATGTTTTAATATAATATATGTGCGCATGTTTTAATATAATATATGTGCGCATGTTTTAATATAATATATGTGCGCATGTTTTAATATAATATATGTGCGCATGTTTTAATATAATATATGTGCGCATGTTTTAATATAATATATGTGCGCATGTTTTAATATAATATATGTGCGCATGTTTTAATATAATATATGTGCGCATGTTTTAATATATGACCTATAAGTAACAAGAGCAACAAAAGCAACAACAGACATTCAAAATAACAGAAGAAATGATGATATGGTCAAAATAAACGGGCCAGCATCCTATTTATGCTTTTGGAATCTGACCTTCAAAGAAAAGTAGTTGAAGACCCCTGCTGTAAAGTATTTCATGAAAGTATATCTGTACTCTTTATGTTTCTGTATGCTCTTTAACAGCTTGTGTGTCATTGTTATGGGATATTTTTGAGAAATAAGTATGTTTGCTCAGTCACAGTAACAGATTCCTGATGTTTGTAGTCACAGCACATAAATCATTTATATGTTTTTGAAGACACGTGTATGTTGAATAATTTAGATGAAGTCAATAAGCTATGTGGGGAAAATACAGGCAGGTAGTGTCATTATAACTAACTCAAATGGTTTAGAAACATTATCTCGGCTCAGTTTGCATGATATCAGACGGAATAAAGTCATCAATCTGCGATAAATCAATGTACATTGGAATATTATGAAGAAAACTGTTATACAACAACTATTTATAGAATTACTTTAGTTAAACCATGGTCTGTTTGAATACTGGATTCTGATTGGCTGGAAGGTGTGCGTTAAAAACCTTTAACGCACGGGTAGCTCCAGTCAGTTTGATTGCGTTTAAAATTAACTGACAAAATAACCCTCATTTTCACCTGTTTGATCTAAAATGACACTGTAAACATCCATAAAAGCTTAAACTTGGCAAATAACCATGGTATAAACGATTATCCCTTACATATATAATTGATATATATATATATATATATTGAATTGAATTTTATTTATAAAGCGCTTTTCACAATTTTCTTAAAGCAGCTTTACATACATCATAATTAAAAAGGGAAAAATAAAAGGCAGTATACGATATTAAGATACATGGTATTATTGCAAGTTTTTCTCTATGCAAGGTCCACTGATGAAAGTATATTTATAAGTTGAAGTTTTATTATATTGCTGTTTCATAGAATCAAAACCATTAGTAGTGTTTTATTAAAAACATTGTGCCCTGGTTTGCGGGACTCAGAGTTCACATGTGGTCGTGTTTGTTCCCTTTAGGATCGGCATGCAGATCGTCAGTCTCGCTTCAGTCTCCGTCCGTCCAGTCAATCCGCCACATACACCACTGTGTCCACCTGGCACCATCATCCTGACAAACTCATCACAGAGTCGTGTGTCTATGAGGCCCGAGTGAGTGATGCTTTTCTTATTCTGACTGAATACAGAGGATGATGTGCGCTGGGATTGAGCATCGTGGAGGATTTGGACTGTCTCCATTGTTTTTCAGTTTCTTTTGTGTAATCTGTTGTAAGACTCCTTCTGCACACAAACATCTCACTTTATAAGAACATAAAAGAAATCTAAATTGAAATATCCCACAGACACGCTAATAATCAAGACTAATAATCTTAAATATTGAATGTGCATAAGGCTTTAATTCTGAAATTTAGGTTACACTGTAAATTTATTTTAAATTTACTGTTATTTTTTTTTACAGATTTTCCACGTAAAATGTAAAAAAACGGAACTTATGTTTTCTTACGGATTTTTTTATTTATTTTTTGAAATACGGTAAGAAATGACAGAAAAAGACCGCAAATTTACAAGAAGAACAGGGAGAAAATGTAAATTTACAGGGAAAACGTTTATTTCTGGCGCCCCAGCTTCCAGAAAATTTCAGTTTTTTTGACAAGATTTCTTTTTTTTAGTTCATTTTTTAAATACGGTCAAAATCTATAAAATTACACAACAAGACAACAAATTTACAAGAAAACAGAGAAATCGATTTAATATATTTCCTTATATTGTATCATTTTACAGAAAAAACACATTTTACGGTATATTTCTGTTTTTCCGGTTTACAGGTGTTTTTACAGTGTAGGTTTAGGAGTAACCCTCCATATTTTTGACGTTTTTAGTATGAATGTGTTAAAGAGATCTATGAACTACGGTGCTTCACATTTAGAAGATAAAAGCAGTCGAAATCACACAAGTGGTGTAAACGGCTGTGGATTAAATTAAATGAAATTGATTGTAAAGAGCTTTATGTCATAAATATTCAATAATATTCAGTGGTTTTTAAAGAGCTCCATTAATAAGCACAGCATAAAACATTGAGAAGCTCTTTCGAACCATTCATATTTTTAAAATGGGAATCTTGCGGTGGAGTCTAAAAATAATAAGCATTGACAGATGTTTATCTAGTGTTCACGCTATATGTTTCAGTATATGTGTTGTTGGTGTATTGCACAACAACTTCTTTTCTCATTCTGAATGGCTTTTGTTGTATTTGTAACTCTGTTCAGTATTTGGGCTCTGTGATCATTCGAGATCTCCGAGGGATCGAGTCTACGCAGGAGGCGTGTACTAGAATACGGGTATGTTTGAGTCAATATGCCGTTGTTGAGTTTGTGCAGAGATGAACGCACTGATCTGTTTTCACTATGATGTTCTTCAGAAATCTAAAGATCACCGGAAAGGTCCCGTCATCGTTCTGCACATCACATACAGAGGAGTCAAGTTTGTTGATGCCGCCACCAAGGTAACCATCAAATCATAACCAGTGTTTTATTTTATAAATATGTTTGTTAATGAATCATTTATGATAGTTTTAGGCCATTAAAGCAGCAATAAGCAAACTGCGGATACACAGCATGACCAAATAAACGTTGATTTACAATGCAAAACAAATCATTTCTGGTTTCTGGTTTTACGTTTGTTTGTTGTCCTGAAGATTGTTGTGTTGTAATGCTCTCAGTGTTTTTGGAGATGGTGACGGGCTCGTGATGTTTTTCAGGCTAAAGTGGCCGAGCACGAGATCCAGAACATCTCGTGTGCCGCACAGGATCCTGATGACCTCTGCACATTCGCCTACATCACAAAAGATCTGAAGTCTAGTCATCACTTCTGTCATGTCTTCACTACAGTAGAAGTGGTACGTGTTCAGTTATCCATCAAGAACACACACGTCATGCATATGATGTAAGGATTCATTGAAGCAATGGCTGTTGTTCACGCAGACGCAGACGTATGAGATCATTCTGACTCTGGGACAGGCTTTCGAGGTGGCCTATCAGATGGCTTTACAGGCGCAGAAGTCCCGGCGGCACAGTTCCTATGCAGGTCCAGTCACAGAAAATCTAGAAGCCAAGAGCAGTCGACCCACGTCTCAATCCCGTAGCAGCACACGCCGCGCGCCAGTGAGTATGACCGATCAACTGGCCTCGGAAATATATGATGCTATGAAATAAAGATGAAGCACGTACAGTGTTAAAGGATGAGTTCATCCAAAAATGAAAATTCTGCCATCCTTTACCTTCTGACTTGATCTGTGGAACAGAAGGAGATCACACAGTTGATGAGAAATGGTCTGTCAGCTGCAGTGTATATACTGTATGAAGAGTTTGTTTCCAGAAAGCGATAACTCCGTTGTTGTTTTTTAGTATGTCATCATTGTGTTTTGGAGTTATTACGGCTTAAATCAAAACAAACCAAATGCAGTTTGATTGATGTGAATTGGAATGCACAATGATTTTTTTTCATTTTGGAACCAAACTCTTTATGTATATACTATATACAGTATATATATATATAAATGCATCCTTCCCAACCTTGTTTAAGTTGCTGGCGAATGAAATCTGCTGTCCGCTGCAGCTCAGTGTTTTCATAAATCAATATAAACACAGTACATGCTTTAGCTTCATTTAATCCTCGTTTCTTGTCTAAATATGTCATCTACTGTAAGGCCTATAGTGATTTGATGTTATTCTCATTGATTGCGAAGTTAAACCGTTGCACATTTTCTCTGGTTTGATCAGCTAAAGTCTTGACTGTTTGTGTAGATCCTCGTCGTTCTGTTATTTATAAGGAGGCTCTAAAGGGAACGCCTCACCCAAAAGTCAAAGGGTTTCACTCATCACGTGCTGGTGTAATTGTTGACGCGTGACTATGGATTGAGGATGATATGGTTTGACATATGAAAGCGAGTGTGATTTTGGGTGAATGAGCCCTTTAGGCCGTCGTCATCACCAGTCCGGATAGATGGGTCACCTCCTAAATGTCTTCAGTTTTCTATGTGTCCTTCTCAGGGTGCACCTGTGCTTGAATCCCGTTGCTGTTACTGTCACACGTGCTCCGCCCACCGCCCCTCCTACCTCCCGCTGCCCTCCCTCAGCCCTGGAGTTCAGGTTCTGCTCTCTCTCTCTCTCTCTCTCTCTCTCATTCTTCAGTTTCTCTACCCTGCCACCTTTTCACTTGACTAATTTTCCTGTTCTGTTTTCAACGTTCACTGTTATCCACACATTTTCCACTCATGCACATCTTTGGTTGACGCTAGCAACAGGTCACAAACTTAAAACGGTGATGTTCCTGAGGATGTCTGACTTTATTTATTAAATAAGGAAATGTAACAGAGCCGGTCATAATTCACCACAAAATCAAATGAAATGAAATGATATGTTTCATGGAGTTTTATAATATTTAAGGTATTAAACAGTTTTATAATGCATTTAAATATTTTATAAATCTATTCGATTCTATTCTCTATTAATATAATGTCATTATGAATATTTATTTTATTCATGTTTTACATTTAAAAACAGATTTTAATACATGTTGTTAAAATAAGGCTTTATTTTCTCTGCGCAATAGAATTTCTTTTTTTTTGTGGGGGTGAAATATGACTGAACTTTATGATTAAAGATCATTAGATTTGTATGTCACAGATTCTCTTCATTGACTGTCATCTTGTCAGATACATTGCAATTGGTAAAAAGGGTTATTAAATGAAATTTTAAACATTTTCATAATGATTGGCAATACATTTTTGTGCAGCTGTCTAAGTGCAGTGGCAGTAACAGTTGTATCGGTTAAGGGTGATTTTTATTTCTGCATCAGACCTGCGTACACTGTAAAAAAAATAATTTTACAGAATATTTTCCGTTATTTTTTTACAGAATATTTAAAAAAAATGTTTACTGTTTTTTTAGAGATTTTTATGTTTTTATAAATAAGGCCAAAAACCGTAAAATTACAGAAAAGACTGCAAATTTACAAGACAAACAGGCAAAATTAACAGGGAAAACCCATTATTTTACAGTTTATTTCTGGCACCTCAAACTGTAAAAAAAGACATTTTCTTTTATATTTTTTAAATACAGTAAAAACTATAAAATTACAGAAAAAGACAACACATTTACAAGAAAAATGGGGAAAATTTTTATATATATCTTTATATCCTATAACTTTACAGATTTTCCACGTCATGTGTAAAAAAATTGTTTTACAGTTTTTTACAGATTTATATGTTTTTTTAATGCGGCCAAAAACCATAAAATGACAGAAAAAGACTGCAAATTTACAAGAAAAACAGGCAAAATTTGTAAACTCGTTATTTTACAGTTTATTTCTGGCGCCCAGCTGCCAGAAAATGTCAGGTTTTTTTTAAACAATATTTCTTTTTTTACAGTTTATTTTTGAAATACGCTCAAAAACTATAAAATTACAGAACAAGACGACACATTTACAAGAAAAATGGGGAAAACAATTGAAATATCCTTATATTCTATAATTTTACGGAAAAATATGTTTTTACGGTATATTTCTGTTTTTCCAGTTTACAGAACTTTCCGTTTTTTTTACGGATTTTTTTCACAGTGTAGGTCCGACACAGAAGTAAAAATTGGGCTTAAGAACGAAGTATGTTCTGAGTAGAAGAACTCAAGACAGCAGACATGAGTGTTGTCAGACATACGGTCAGTCTCCTCACGTGTGGTGATGTTCCGTTGGCTGCCTTCTCTCCTGCAGTCTTACTCTCCGCTCCTCCTCCAGCGTCACATGGATCTTCTGGAGCCCGAAATGGACCTGCAGTCGTCGGGCAGCACCAGTTGGCTCTTCGAACCCCGAGACTCCTCCAGACCCTCGAGTAGCACCAAGTACGAGACCACCATATTCTGATCCGATCCCGCCTGCCGTCCCGAATCAACCCTGCGTCCCGTGAACTCTAGTGCCCCGTGCCTTCTCACTGTGATGTGTAGCCTCCCTCAGGGCAAGACTACTCTCCCGTCCCCGCTCCTGCCTGCGTTTCCCTCTCAGAGAACCCCAAATCTGCACCTTCCCTTTCCGTCTAACCCACCGACGAGCGGCGTATAATCAGCCTTCTCTAACTCTTCCATCACCATCAGAATCGCCTCAGAAAGCTTCCCTGTTTTCTACATCATTACGGTCCGCTTCCTCGTGTCATAACCGCCGAACTCCTGCCGGGTCGCTGGAACACTTGTAGCATTTCTTCGTGTAGACGGACGTGTCAACAGAACTTTCTTAGAAACGAGTCGATCCCCAAACTGCAGCAGCAATACCAACACGGTTTCTCATGTTTACATGCGTTCATCATCACGAATGCGACGAACCCTGTAGCACTAGATCACTTTTCTCCCATCGCTGGATCATTCCCCCTGCCGTCCTTCTCTTTTCCAGAAGATCATGTCAGTTTACATCCAGTGCTTCCTTCTGTCTTAGCACGCGTTTGCAGATCTGAGGATGAGAGACTGGTGCCCGTTTACATTTGCATTTGAAATGTGTGGTGTTTTTTAGAATTAAGCCCCGACAGAACATTGTATTCCCTTTCTGATGTCTCTCTTATGGGAAGAGATTGATTACGATGATCAAAAAACTTCTAGATTTGTAACTGTGGCATCACGTAGTAAATGTGTTTTCATGTAATCTTTTCTTCTTTGCTTCACTCCACACTGCAGGAGATTGAAACTAAATATTTTGGTAAACAAAAATACGATGTGGTCATTTTTTATTTAGCCTAACTGTGAAACGAGAATATGATGAGGTGAATACACCAGCACTGAAGCTGGAGAACAGCTGTATGTTTCTTGTGAAATGTATCGGACGTTTATGAAACTTGATTTACTCACAAATGTTGGTTCAGTGGATGAGATGATATTTGCTGTTTTGTTTTGATGTTCGTCTCGTCTCGTCTCAAAGGGCACGTACACTATGCAGATCAATGTGGTCGTCTCACACAAGTCACAACCGCATTCTCCAACCAAATTCAGTCCTGAAGAATCCGGTCGGTGTTTTTTACATGAAATCTGCTAAAGACAAGTACACGTTCTGACCTGTTCGTCTCCAGCCAAGTTACTCCCAAATTCAGGAGGCACTTCTGTCAAACAGACCGAATGAATGTCCTTCGATTGTGATGCGGTTGTCACTCTTAAATGGTGTCCGTTTTGTTCTTGTTGTGGACAGAATCGTACGCTTTGCTGATTTGCTTTGTGACTGTGTTGCACATCTTCATTCATTCTCCACTCATTCATTACTATTGTTTGTCATTGTTTTGTATTATTTCTAACCAAATTATCCAAAGAGGATCGAAATCCATTTCACTCGCACCGTCACATGTTGTAATGTGATTTTGATGTGTATTCTTTCACGTTGTTATATTTGGTATGTTATTGGCATTGTCCTGTCTTGGCTCAGACAGAATTCCAATATATTTCTCCTTGTGTAGCTGACACCACCTTTCAAGTTTCCGGACACCAAGGTGTGAATGGAAGGCCAATCAGGTGAAACATTGTGTGTGAATCCAAATGGGATAGAAATTGAGTGAGTATGAGAGAGAGAGAGAGCGAGCGAGCGAGCTAAAATTAGCACTTAACTGCCGTATGAGAGCAACTGTCCAGAATACCTGTTACTTAAAGAAAAAACCCTAATGGTACTCAACTGAAGGTGAATTTGAGTTCATCACACGATGAAATGTCCGGCTTATTATTCCGTAACCACCGTAAACATATATATATATATATTGCATGAAAAGAGCCTCTTTTGTTGGACATTTAGATAGGTTTGTGGCAGAATCGTGGGAGAAGTGCATTCTTACTACTGCAATACAGGATAAGATTTGTTTTTATGCATTGTGGTCGTAATAATTTGGAGTGAAAATGTTGGCTCGGACATTTCTTGACCATTTTGTGAGATTCCACAGTTTTTATCTTTAAATGAGAAAAAAGTAATTTTTACGTCACTGCTGTCCAAAGACAAAAAAAGAAAGTTGAACTCTGTACTGAGCACTGTGTGAACATTTGTGTTCAATGTTTTCTCTTGAACTGTGGTTTATTTTCTTCATTGAGGACTTTGTGAGCGAGCGTCAGAAAACACAGCAGACACGAACAAGATCTGTTGAGCTCTGTGTACATTTGAAAACTGCTTGATGAAGAAGTGTGACGTGTCAGAACTTTGCTCCAAATGAGAGTCTGTGATGGAAACACGTTTAGGAAAGAATGCTCTATTTAAAATCAACAACAAAAGACTTTCTATTGTGCAACCAGTGGCTGATGCAATGATATTTACTGTGAAATAGCAAAGATGTAGCAGATTTAGGCTATACATTTGCAATATGAAGCGAGGAGCCCGATTTAATGTCACTTTATGTTCACGCATCACAAAGACTCGCTGTCTTGAGCGTCCCTCTTTTCTTTCATTTGATGTGAATCTGGGAACATATGCTGCAGTGAAACCGTCTGATTTACAGAAAACACAAAACCCCTCAGGCCACAGTTCTCCTCACCTTCTGCTCTGAATTCACTTGAACAACTATTAGTTTGAGCAAACATCGATTGATGACATTAGCAGTATCATCTCTTTGGCATGATGATGTCAGAAATCCATTAGGATCAGGGCTGAACGCTTGCACTTGAACACAGGTTTAAACACCACTGTTGGCCTATGTTGAAGGTGAATTATGATTAAAAGATGTCGATTCCATGTACTTTCATTCTGAATGTTCATACTGTTCCGTATGTTCATTGCAACTATTTAAGAAACAATCATTTTACGGTCTCAATGCCATTGAACTAATAAACTAAATTTGAATTTTTGCTCTACCTGTGTGTCTTTCACCTTTATTCAACTTTCCTGCATATTTGATCCACAGCAGCAGCAGTTATTGAGCTAATTTACTCTATAAAAAAACAAGATACATGATTCACTTTGAAAGACAAACAAGCACAAACAAAAGCAAAATAGATTTCTGGTTTTATTTTCTCAAAAAAATGAAAAACCCTGACAAAGTCACTAAATAAAACATTAAAACGTATAATAAACACATCATACACAAATCCATTCCATAACTCCCTCAAGTCTGTCATGAACACGCAAGCCAATGCAAAGTTCACCGTTTAGTTTAATTTTAGTCACCAGAATGTTCTGAACCAAACTTTGAGCCACAAACGCAAGTCATCGCAAAAGTCTTAAATCTACTGTAAAACCAGTGCCGTTATTTGGCCAAGTCCTTGATCTGTGAAGAGCGCGGTGGGAAAGCTATAGTTTTATCGATCGGGTCGCACGATTCCAGGCCTAACAGACAACATCATTGGCCGAGCGGGAGGACGCATCATATGCGGCCCAGGCATCATTTGCATGGGTCCACCCATTGGTGGCCGCATACCCGGACCTTAAAAAGCAGAAGGAGAGAGAAAATAATTACAGACTGCTATAAACATGAAGTTCACTGCGAAGACACGGATTTATTTACATATGAGTAACGTGCAAGTCTAAACAAGTCATACCTGGTCCTCCAGGCATCATGGCATGTGGAGGGGGCATCATGGGCATCATAGGAGGGCCACCCATTGGTGGGGCTGGTAACATACCCGGTCTTGGAGGTCCACCTGAAGAAAAATGAATCAAAGTGTTACGCCACTACATTCTACATTTCTGTCACATTCACAGACGAATTTAGCTCCCATTAGATTAGGAACTTCACATTTTTATAGCTTGTCATTTTGACAGAGAGGCTCGTAAAAAATCTGTCATAATCTATTAATACCCGTCACTATGGCGCAAGGTGGAGTTACGTGGTAATTAGCATGTTAGTGCTGTACTTGCGTTTACTCTCGGAACTCCTCTGACTTGACGTTGTGCTGTGTACACGCAAAGAGCCAATGAACTGCAGTTTCCATGTCTTGGATTCTTTGTTGAGCGCAGGAACTTACCAATACTTGGATGAGGCAGCAGGGATCCTCCAGGTGGAGGGGCTCCGGGGAACGGCGTGGGGGGGATTTTACCCTGCTGGAAGGCAGCCGCTGTCACACACAGAAAATACAAATGAAACTGGATCCAAACAAAATGTGCTGTACAAAATTAGTCAAATAAGACAGATTTCCCAAGTGAGTGAATAATCATGTGAATGAAACAAACGTCTATACGAAGTGTGTGTTACGGATAGGGCTGAACGATTAATTGCATTTGCGATTCAATCGCGATGTGGTGAACATCGTGGTGACTGCCTGCGAGTGAAGAGAGCACGTTGCACCTCATTCTTGTCGCAACTGCTTCGCTCTCTATGTCAGCGTGCTTGCCGCGTGCGTGTCTGTACTTAAAGTAATGAATTTGTACATTGACCTGTTGTACAATGGCCTCAAGCTCGACAGGACGTGGCACTGTGGAAACTTTAGTGTAAAAGAGCAACAGCACGTCAGTTGTGTGGGACTATTTTGGCTGTGTTGTGTAGATGATGTATGATGCATATTGTATGTGCTAACATTAATGCTGCCTCAGGGGGCAAGACTACTAATGTCATGCAGCACACTTACACAATAATACAAGACAATATATAAGATAATACACATATTAAAGCGACAACAAACAACTTTTTGACCTTAAAATAATGTCTCTAAAATTATTTTAGTGGTATGTCAACTTTTAACTGGACGAATTTGACTGCCGTTGCTACCTAAGCAGCCTCCTATCGGCTGAAATTGCACTTGTAACTTTAGTGTTCGGGCCGGTAGAAGCCTCGCCTATCCAGAGCTAACAGTAAGACGAAACGAACCAAACATCACCATGGCAGAGCCAGCCAAAAAAACCAAAGAGGGTTTTGTCAGAGGAAGCAAAGAAAAGAAAGAGAGAGAGTGATCGGACACGAGGCCGGTCACGAATCAATATTGGACGGGCTTACACTCGGTGGCGCGAGCAGCAAGAGGCAACAGGTTGCAAAATGGATGGAGACCTAGCGGTCCTGCTCCTGGATTTGTGAGTGTTATTTGTACCTTTTTTGTTACTGTCCTGTACTTTTGAACGTATTTGGCTTTATAAACAAACTCACGCGTATTGAGCTGCCAGCGGAAAATCTTTGCGACAGTTTTTACGACACTGTAAACAGACAATTCCGCTTATCAACCACGTGAGGCAACAGTGAGCAGAAGTTGCTCGTTATCGCTTTGGTTTATATTTGTACTTATTATTTAAAGATTGTCTAGTAAGTTAACAGACAGTGTTTAAGTGCAATCAACATGTTTATTACAGTGAATCTGCATTATCAAATTACTGAGTGTAGTAAAGCCACAGTTTTGTTTTCTATTTCTGTAATTCATGACTTTCATGTTACACCAAGTTTATTTGTCAGGGCTTTATGTCATGATAATTATTACATGATTACATGGCCAGAAATTTAACAAATCATTCAATGTATTAGTATGAATGGGGTAGTTCTATAAAAATATGTCAATCAATTCATGCATTAACTAATATCATCTTAAAGAGTACATAACTAGGGATTTTTAAGGTCCTACTTTGGTTTATGGAGTGTCCAACAACAAGTTTATGTATCAGAATCAGAATCAGAATCAGAAGAGCTTTATTGCCAAGTGTGCTTGCACACACAAGGAATTTTCTTTGGTGTTGGAAGCTTCTAGTACAGACATTTAACACAATGACAATACAATATAATACGATTTACAGTCTAAAAGATTCTACATTGTGCATATATAAAATAAAGACTATTTTACAGAAAATGGGGGATAATAACATATAAGAGACATTGTACCGGGTAGTATATAGTAGAATATACATATTAACAAGAATATGTACATATGTACATAGAATGTGTAAAATATGTACATAGAATGTACATAGAATGTACATATGTACATAGAATGTGTAAAAACACTACTATTTCGTAATAATAGTCAAGTTATTATTGTCACCTCACTTCTTGACTGACTCTCAAATGATTCGTTCTGCGATTCATCTGTCTAATCCCCTCCTTTCCGCTAGCCAAGTCTGATGTGATTGGTCAGATGGTCTAGTCTGCTGTGATTGGTCTACCGCAAATGAGGCTCTGGAGCTACAGTGTTTGGGGAGAAGAGTGACGTTTTCGCAGGCAGTCCTAGCTAAATGTAGGCGGGGACTATATGTAGTGACATAAATCCGCGGCGGTTGGTGGCTAGGGACGACTCGTTTACGTGATTCAGAGTCGACTCCCTTTTTTCCAAGCCAATAACTCTGTTATTCATTCACCTTTGGATTTACAACTTGGCAGACTGCTTACTTTCAAACACGCCAACATCACACACTGCATGAAATGTCATTTTCATGATCTCATGTTATGTACTCTTTAAGCCTGGCCTATAGTTTATGGTAAATCTGTCTAATATTGCGTTGTTACCATGATTTATTGATTTTCTTTATTAAATAATACAGAAGATAAGGTGCTTTAAAAAAATAATCGCATATTAAATCGCAATTGCAATAGTGATTTTAAAAAATCGCAATTAGATTGTTTTTCTAACTCGTTCAGCCATAGTTATGGATCATCAGAATCGGAGATCACTCACTCGTTTTGTCAATGAGACTCTGTGCCTGCTCCTCCATCCACTTCTGGTAATAATCCTTCACATTTTCTTTATGTTTGCGTCCGCTGCAGTGTGTCTTTCTCACAGATGGCTGCAAACATAAAATATACACACACAAGATCAACGTCTGCACAGAATGCTTATACATATTAAGAGAGAAAACCAAATCTTACCGAGTCATGTGTGAGGTATGTGTCACAATAATCACAATAAAATCTGCGGGAGGCAAGACAAAAATTAACAAACGAGCCTTACTATTGATACTACCATGATATTAGGGACATATTTCGTTCGTTTACACATTGGTGACTGTTACAGTGCTAATAACTTATGAACAACGTTAAATACATGAAGAAGAATGAAAAGACAACTTAGTTTTTAGCAAACTCAAACGCTAACGTAGATAGGCATAAGCCGCTAGTCCATTCCTGAGAAAAGCAGTTTTCTTCTCTGTGTTTCGTTTAAAATAATTCATTTTTATCAAACACATTACTTAAGTTTTTAACACTAAAATGCAAGGTTTCTTTTACCATAAACGTATATAAATAAACAATAAAGCACGACTCACTTCGGCATCGTCGCAACACAGCAGCGCGGAGCGGCAATGACCGGAAAAAGAATCAAGCGCGTCCGTTACGTCACGTCTTCTCGTCATTGATCGGGTTGAGCGCGCTGGCGCCATCTTGAGTTTTGGCGGAACGTGACCGAACGGCGACTTAGCTTACAATGTTTCGAATGTTATGATAGTTTTTAAATAAAAAAATAAACTATTAAATAAATCTTTAATAAACGTTTAATTAAAATACATTAAATAGGCTAAACTTTTAAAAATGCTTTAAGGTGAGCTACTGTATTACAGTAATTAGAATCTGATTACACATACAAACTAGTTCTACGTAAAAAAACAGCAAAAAATATGTCCATATGTATGCTTCATTTTTATTTGTAGCAATTCTCTGAACATGACAAATAAAGGGGCTTTGCAGAGCTATATTTTATTCTGGCAAAACATTTGAGAAAACAAGATAATTTTTAAGAAACATCAGTTACTCATATTTGAAACAAAACAATTTCTCAAGAACGTGAAGACTTTTGCAGTTATTTTTAAATTCAAGCTGCACTATTCACTCGCATTGTTTTTTTGTTGCTTGTTTTCTAGGTTAAAAGTCAAACAAGCAGAACTTGTGGCAAAAGTGTTGCAACAGTCTAATGTCTCAACAGCGGGTCTTTAAATGTGGTAACAGGAATTTCAATTCTGTCATCCAGTGATGTTTTATTTCATGAAGTAGGTTAATGCTTTAATGCAAGTATTTTTAGTAGTCCGAGTCAGCAGCTGAAAGTGTTCCACACAGGATGTTGCAGTTAACACAGGAAATACAGTGCCCTCCACTATTATTGGCACCCTTGGTAATTATGAGCAAAGAAGGCAGTAAAAATAAATCTGCATTGTTTCTGGTTTTGATCTTTTATTTAAAAAAAAAAAAACACCTTGGCCACAATTATTGGCACCCCTAGAAATTCTAGTAAAATATCTCCCAAGTATATGTGCAGCAAAAGATTGTTGAGCTACACAAAATAGAAAGTGGATCGAAAAGGAAATGAAACAATGCTCCTCTCCTCTTTTCTATATACACTACCTCATACCATTTTTATACAGATGACACGCAGCTTTATTTCTTTTTCAACAAGATGACCCCACCATCTCTGCTCATGTCTCTGGCTGCCTTCTGGACATCTCTTCTTAGATGAAAGAGCATCACCTACGTCTCAACCTCTCCAAGACAGAACGCCTGGTTATACCGGCCCACCCATCAATTGAACACCACCTTAGCATTCAGCTCGGATCCTCAACTATAACACCCACCAAGTCTGCGAGGAACCTGGGGGTGATGCTTGACGACCAGCTGAAATTCATCTCCCACATCGCAGCAACTTGCAGGTATGTGCTCTACAACATCAGGAAAATCAGGCCGTTCCTGTCGGAGCATGCCTCTCAGCTGCTCGTCCAAGCTCTGGTCAAAGCAAGACTGGACTACTGCAATTCTCTACTCGCCGGCCTTCCAACCAATGCAGTCAAGCCCTTGCAAATGATCCAGAATGCAGCTGCATGTCTAGTTTTCAATCAGCCCAAAAGAACCCATGTAACACCCGTCCTGATCTCACTTCACTGGCTGCCAGTTGCCGCCCGCATCAAGTTGAAATCTCTGACACTGGCCTTCAGAACGATAACGGCCCTTTTACCTTAACTCACTGCTCCAGTTCTACATCCCCTCCCGTCATCTTCGGTCTGAAAATGAGCAACGCCTGGTTGTTCCGTCACAGCGAGGCACCAAATCGCTTGCAAAACCTTTACACATTGGGTTCCCCTTTGGTGGAATGAACTACCAGCCTCCATCCCAACTGCAGCATCCTTCACAAGTTTCAATAAACAGCTCAAAACACACCTGTTCCGCATTTATTTGACGAACTAATAACTGTCTGACTGTCTAAAAAAAACTCTTGTTGTTCATTCTCTCCTTTGCTTCCTCCAGCTTTAATCCTCTAGTAGCATGGCCTTGTGAACTAACGGTACTGTTTCACATGTTGACAAAATCTTTGGATAAAAGCGTCTGGAAAACTACACCTCCATCACCACAAGTTGTTTGGGACACTGTTCAAGAAACAAATCTTCTGCTCTCATGCAAAAATAAACCACCACATTCATCTGCCATACTGGAACTTCAACCAGGACTGGGTTCTATGGCCATATGAAATGAAAGAGTTTTTTGGCAGCAATAACAAGATTTGGTGCATAAAAAAGTGCCGCATGTCCAGGTAATATACCACCAGATCTTATTGTTGTGGACCTACTTTTATACCAGAGGTTCTGGACATCTTGTTCAAATACCAACAGATATAAAAATCAAAACCTGACTGCTCTGCTAGAAATATCATAATGGGTCGTGGTTAGATCTTCCATCAGCACATTGGTTCAAAATAAACATCAAAATCAAGGAGAAATGAGTCGCTGAACACAAAATCAAGATCCAGCCACAGCCATCCCAGTTCCCTGATCTGAACACTATGAACATGAGTGGGATGAACTGAACATAAGAGAGCACTAACATCTGAAGGATCTGGAGAAATTCTGTATGGAGGAATGGACTCGGATGACTCTCAATGTATTCTCAAGCCTCACATCTGACTGAAAAGTGAACACTCAAGAGCTGTTTTTTATAAATTGAGGTTGCGAAGTGTATTAAATACAAGGGTGTCAATAATTGTGGCCAACATGTATGGAAGAAAAACTTTTTTTACAATGTGATATTCCCCCTACTTCAAATTATTTTCCTTCAATGAAATGTTCGAATTTTGCAGATTTTTTAAAATAAAAGATCAAAACGAGAAACAATGCAGATTTATTTTCACAGCCATCTTTGCTCATATTTACCAAGGGCCAATAATAGTGGAGGGCACTGTATACATCACTTACTAAGCAAAATGAGCCCGATTATAAAATTACATACATATTCCAATAACTTTATTGCGACAGAGAACCAACAAGTATGAGCAAACAGCTTTTTGCCTCTTCACTTATTTCAAGCCAATCTGAAATGGAAAACAGATTGCACCTCAACCCGAATCTAACGCATGATACCCATGATACTGTCGTATGGGATATTTATCAAGTGACAATGCATACACAATGAGGAAATAAGTGGGTGAAACTTGACAAATCTCTATGGCAACACTTGTTTTTAAATCTTTTTTTTGCTGTGAACAGTATGAGATGAACCAGCATTAAATCAAAACATTAACTACAGGCAAAGTTATTGTAATTGTGTAATGAAGGATGGTGCACAACAGAATCAGCATCATGTGGAAAGTAAATAAGACATTTTTTTTACTGTTGACCTTAAACTGACCTTTAAGACACTGTAAAAGTTTATTGTAACCATTAAGCATCACACCATATTTTACTCTCACGATAACGCAAGACCTGGGAGGTTTCTGCACAAGTAAAACCACATCTGTCATAATTTCTATAATATAAGCAAAAATGTTGGTCCTAAACAAGAGAATCACAATAATGCGTTTAAATGGATGAGAACTGTGGATTAACGCTGGTTAAAGGAAGTCCCAGTAGATCATTATTAACGCCACACATTACGGCTTGAAAATGCAAAGTCCTTTCCGAGCATTTAATGCCCCATCCGCCATTAGACATGATTATGATTAAATACAGTGAGGTGACTATTACATCACTAAAACCCAGGCATTTCTGTTGCCCCACAGGGCCTGTTATCCTTCCATCTGGACACTCTGGAAAAACCACAGCAGCATTAGTCCACACGTCAGTCCAGTCCAGTCCGAGGGTTCAGCATCACACATGCCAGCTGTGCTCAATCTCCGTCTCTGTAGAGTTCTCACAGGTTGGATTTGGGTGCAGTGTTTACTGGAATGGCTCTGAGCTCTGTCCGCATGCACAAGTACTCGCCAATGACAGCCATTAGTGCCATGCAGGCCACGTTGACCAACCACCACGATAGAGCAGCCGGGACGTGGGCGTTATAGATCCAGCAGCCAATCATGTGAAAGAAGTGCACCGTGATGGTAAAGTCCAAGCACTGCTTTCCCCGTCGGATGAAAAACCACAGGCCAAGAGCACTAGAGGAAAAAGAAAGATTTAGCCATAAAATAACAACGATGTTTTGACAAACGGTCGTAAACATAAACTTACCTTGTGAGAGAGTTCAGAATGAACGCCATCATCGAGAGGCGACGTTGTGTTGTTGAAAAACCAAGCACCTTGAAACAAAGCCAACCAGTTATTTGTCATTCAGAAGTAGCTACCACATGCACACATTAATACAGAAGAATTCACTTATTTTAGATTTAGATATAGCTAATGTGTGACATTTGTTAATATTCAATCTACAAAAAAATGTACTAACGTCACGGCAAAAGTCATTATTACTCCTAGAGCAAAAGAACTCGACCTAGGGCCAGTTGCATAAACTTAGCTGCTATGTTAAGACTATAGGTGCGTCCCGAATCGCGCACTTATGCACTATTCTATGATTGATTTTTATTCACACGCATTGTGCCGTGCGATTGAGGTCATTTGCGCTTGTCTGGGAAACCGATATTCTTCCGGTTAGTATAAAACCGTTTAGTATTTCATTTGGGACGATACAACCGTTCTACAATTCATACACTACATGGTAGTTTAAGTGCATAGTGTATAGTATGTCATTTGGGAAACAGCAATGCGTCTTAACAACAAGTCTCACTGACTAGCAGTTAGTTAGAACTAATCAGTCTTACTTCAATTAGACCAATCTACCTTTTTATGCAACTGACTTAAAGAAGTTATGACCAGTCTTGAAGAAAAACATAGATGACCAACTTTAACAGTTTGTGCAACCAGCCCCTAATCTTATAACTTTAAGCACTTACCTCATAACTGAATATCTGGTCAAGTGATCTACTGGTCTGTACCAAACCATCAACACCAGCCAACCACAAACCCAAGAAGCTGTAGTAGATGGCCTGCATCAGAATAATCTGAGAGACGATAAGGACCGGATCCCAGACGTAGCTGCGGAAATGACTGGACATCTCGCAGATGTCAGGGACAAGACGCGTCCCCGGGCAGACTCTACAAGTGGATTCAAAGTAGCTTGAAGATATGTGCTGCAGAAAAGAAGAGAGGCAAACAACTGGGACGTGTTCCAAAATCTATAAAACTGCCAACCAACACAGCATTTTAACAACTGAGTTCCAGGTCTGTTGCCTATAATGACATAAAAATCATCAGCAGCTGTGCTTAGTTACACTTGCCACAAAGACAGAACATGTAGGAAATATTGAGCATCTCTGTTCCTTAGGTCATGACACAACTAGTCTTTAATTTATTGTTAGAATGGAAACAAGATAAAGTTCAGATGGTTGTCAATGAGGTCATCGTACTATTGACCCAAGCGTCTTTCGTACCATACTTGAGTGATGATATCATGAAAATCGCGATTATACACCCTAGTAGTTCGTGAACTACGACATAACCACCGCGGATTATCACCAGATATCATAAACACAATTGTTAGCTTTCACAGATTCTACAAACACGACTAACCCACACAATATGTGACAACGACACAATTTGATATTTCGTTGATGTGACGATAAAAGTGTGATGTCAACTACTGTAGCGTTTTACAGACATCAACACAAACAAACAAAAACAAAACAAAACCAAAACGACACGCGTAACGGGCAAGCTAACTGTTTATTAGCATTAGCTCGCTAAACCTTCGACTTCGTTGACGTGTGTCTCGTAAATTAACGTGGTGAAAATACAAACCTCGAACACGACAATTCAGTAACGTGACCCCACGCTGAGTTGACAGGTTAAGGTTTAGTAAAGCGCCAATAATAATAATAATAACGAGTTAAACCGGAGAGGAAACTTCCAGCTGATGATCGCCGCGTGACGTCATCGCGAGTCCCGACCTTTACGTTCCGCGGCGCAGATTCGACACCACACAACATTCGGCTCCACAACACACTTTAACACACTTTACTATATTACAGTTGTTATAGCTGAAGTTGTTTTTTATATAAACCTAAAATATGATTTACTTCCGTTAAAATAAGAAGTAATTTAGGACAATCACGAATCCTACGGAGCCCGTCTAGTCACCCCTCGGAGAAAAAAAAACAAGACCCGCAAATCCGTGGCCACAGTTTTGTCATTCGTTAGCTCAGTTTAAAAATCCGTACTCACAGATTCTAAAACGGTTCCCACAGTTTACAAAACCGTGCTCTCGGATTAACAGACTGTGCCCACGAGTTTACAATCAGTGCTCTCGGTTTTGTAATCCGTCCCCTCAATTTTTGAAATCTGTACCCACAAATTCATAATCTGTGCCCACACTTTCGCAATCCGTTCGCACAGTTGTGCAAACTGTAGCCTACTCGCGGAATTGAAGCCCCGGTCTGTCAACAGAACAAGCTCCTACAGGAACATTAACGAATATTGTATACTGTTTTATTTTAGATTATATTATATCTTGTTTTTTTTTTTCTCCGAGGGGTGACCAGCCGGGCTCCGCATCAATCAGTGGCAGGTGTGAAACATCCAGTCCCGAGGAGGTGTCAGTACAGTACAGACACCAATTCTCAGGTAAGATCATCATTTTATAATTTGTGCATTAAACACACTAAATACAAACACTTTGTTAACATATTTAGACTTAGAATTGTTTACAGAATTAGATTTGTGGTATTTATAAGGGATTTTAATATCGATATGAAATGTTATAATATAAATCTGCAGGTTCATGTGTATAATTCGCCAACACAATCTTTTCGTCTTTGTTTTCTCTTTATAAGTAAAGGCATTTAAACAGTTTGCTAAAAGATTCTTTCAGAGTTCACAATTTAACATTCAGCTATAAGATTTAAGAAGAACAGATATGTACGTTGTGTCAGTCAAACACTTTAATGAGTTTGTTTTGAGAGACTTCTGTCTGTCAGGGTTCATGTTGGTGTCTGTGAATTCTTCCTGTTTTTCAGTCTGTAACATTTCACACATAAAGCAGTTTGTCTGTCACCACAGCAGAGCAAAACCACTGACTCTTGACTTGCATGTCTGAGTAAAATACAGTTCAGATGTGAATAAGTTTGATTGAATACCCAGCAGGATGTTCCTCTGCACACAGTCACATTTGATTTCACTTTGGCACTTTCTAGTCATATCTTAGACACAATCCTGGTGTATTACATAAACATTTTTTATGTTCGCCATTATTTAGTCACTCAAATGCACGAGTGAATTCTGTCATGCATAAACGTCCAAATTAATGTCTCGATGTATCAAGATGTGCATGTAGATGAGACTTCAGTATTTAAGGTCGACACAAAGATTCGAGATTAAGCCTTATACATTTATTTTTAATAATTACTATTCTTTACACATTACACATTTATTTGTTAATAAGGAAAACAGTTTTCAATTTCCGTTCACAAAAGAGACTTTTATTGCTCAGGTGTTTGCTCTCACAAGACTTTAGTTGTGTTCAGTTTAGGAGAAATAGGAATAGATTAAGACAACCGCACATGGAGATGTGAGCTTTCCGGGTCTTTTTCTCAGGAAAAACATCCTAGACAGAGAGACTTCAGCAGTTATATCTTATAGACCTAAATCAGTGGCTCTTAACTGTTTGTTTCTCAGGGTTTTACATCAACGAGTGACTAACACAGCACCAAAACTGTTCATAATAAAAAGTCCTTAAATTAAAACATTGACATTTACATTTAGGCCTGGTTTCACAGAAAAGGCTAAAGGGTATAGTCACCGACTAAAATGAATGTTTGAGCTGTCTTAAATGAAAATAACAGGCCATGAAATATCTTAAGATATGTCAGTGCCATTGTTTTGTCTCATGATGAACACCAGTAATGTTTTTTCTAATGCATTTTTATAAAAGCGATTTAAATATACTAATTTATCTAAGGCCTAGTCCTGGCTTAAGCTAAGCCTTGTCTTTGAAACCGGGCCTTAGTCATTTAGCAGACGCTTTTATCCAAAGCGACTTACAGAGAGTTCGGGGCACAAGAAAGAGATTAGTACATTGAAATGTACTAATTTAACAGGCTTAACAATATAGCACATCGATATAGAGTCAACATTGAGCCAGATGTTGTGTTTGGACGCGAAAGAGGAGAAATGCAAAGCATTTAATGCATATCAACGAGATTCTGTTGGCACATACTGTGTTTTTCCTCTTTGTTATTGACTCTCGGGTTGTATTTTTAAGCATGAATTTCTGCCAAAATACACATTTTGTCCTTTGATGTCAAAACAAAAGGTGTGACAAACCAGTTTTCTTGCCTTCTCTGCCAATTTATTTTGCTCTCCTAGTTAATAATTTCATGCATTTTTCCATGTGCATTCAGACGTCTTATTCTTGCCACAACCCACACAGTTAAGAGATCTACTGGTCGAGATGCCTAGCATGCTTTTAAACTAACAAATCACCCAATGCGCTTTTTTTTGCCACGTAGGACCACAAAATATTTTATTACATTCAGGGAAGAGATGTTTGAAGCCGCACAGTGCTGATTTACAGTCTACAGGTGCCATCAAGTTTTTATTGTCTTTCAGTCGTAGCTTGTGTTTTTTCAGCGATCGGTCCGGCACCGTGCTGGATCGGGCTGGTCGAGGTTCTACACAGTACGAATCGCTGGATGATCTGACACAGCGTGTCTTGAAAGCGCTGGATGCGGAACGCGTACACCAGCGGGTTCAGGGCGGAGTTGCTGTGGGACATAAAGATGCCGACGAAAAAAGCGCTCCTTGGCACGATGCACTTAGGGCAGAAAAACACGATGCAGTTCATGATGTGAAGCGGCAGCCAGCAGAGAGCGAACAGAAAGAGAACGAGCGCTAAGGACTTGGCTAAATTCAGCTCTTTGCGATAGTACTTGCTGGAGTCTGAAGTGGCTTCAGCTCGACGGTTGAGTTGTCGTCGGATTATACGAAAGATCTCGGCATACAGTCCCGCCATTATAGTCAAGGGTGCCACCACCCAGCCGAAGAAATTAAAGTAGACCATGTAGTTCAGGGATATCACGTTGATGAACTGGCATTCGATGAGCTCCGTGCTGGCATTTTGAGGTGGGCTACGATGCCAGCCGGTCATGGGCACCAACCCGGTCAGAAAGGACAGAATCCAACACATGCCAACAGCCACCCATGCCCGCTGCTGTGTGACCACGGTGTTGTATCTGTCAAAACAATACAAAGACTAATCATAAATGACAAGAAAGCAGTTTAGCTCCAACCCCACATCAAAACCTGTGTGCCAGTCTTTCTTCAGTGGAGCACAAAAGAAGATATTTTGAGAAATGTCTCAGTGGTTTTGCGTTCATACAATGGAAGTCAATGGAGTTCAGTGTTGTTCGATTATCAACGTTCTTCAAAACATCTTCTGTTGTGTTCTGAAGAAGAAGGAAACTCATACAGGTTTGACAGGAGGATGAAGAAATGATGATGACCTATAATATGATTCATTAGTGTAAATCTTGAATGGTTTCTGTTCAAGCGCTAGTAAATATTCTCATTGCAAAGTATTCAGTGTTTTCCTGTGAGTTTAATTGACATGCTTGTGTCACACAGCAGGCAAATGAGTGGTAAGGGAAGCTGCCAAAATCCTAACAGAGCGGTGGACGTAACTCGCCCCGACAGGCAGGACCACTTTCATTTAGCTAAAAGCTTCGCATCGGCCCTTTGATTTGCATTAGCGAAATCAACAGATATATGGATGCCCTGCAGTCTGACTCAGGAATAATTCAGGTGCATTCCCTGCGAAATAAAACGCTTTAGCGAATCTAAACTGGTTTGCTGGTCTTAGCTGGTCTGGTCAGACTGGTCAGTTGGTGGGTGTTGGAGAGCTTTAAAACACTTTTCATGTGGGAGAACAGCTGGTCTTTAGCTAAACCAGCTTGACCAGGCCGGGAGAACAGCAAACCAGAGAATTGTTTAAAGTTCACCCAAAAATGAAAATTCTGCCATCATTTACTCAACTACCTCAGGTTGTTCCAAACCTGTATAAATGTCTTTGCTCTGCTGAACAGAAAGGAAGATATTTGGAAGAATGTCAGTAACAAACAGATCTCATCCCCCAATTACTGCCATAGTAGGGAAAATAAATACTATGGGAGTCAATGGGGGATGAGATCTGTTTGGTGACTGACATTCTGACAAATATCTTCCTTAGTGTTTAGCAGAACAAATAAATGTATACAGGCTTAGAACAACCTGAGGGTGAGTAAATGATACATTTTTGGGTGAACTATCCCTTTAAGCTTAAGTTGGCATTTTTCCAGCGGGGATGATTTAATAAAATACAATTAATACAATAATGTTAATACTTCATAATAGAAATGTCTATACATAACAATTGGAAGTTGATAAAATAGAGAATGTAAAAATTCTTGTGAAATGCTTTGTCTGTTTTTGCAATTTTGGGGCACGCGTAACAAGCTAGTTCTGCTTATTGACTGTAAAACTTTCCAGGAGTTTTAATTCTGATTATTAATATTAGCTACGTGATAGAAAAGTAATGTAGTAGAAATTAGCTGTAATAGAAAAGCAGTAAGCAACTTCAAAACGTTTGTTAAAGTGATTTTTACCAAGATTTAAACATTAGTTTGTTGTTTCGACATCCTACAATAAACTAGCATAAAAACACATGAGAGAATACTGTAGTATGTACTATAGTAAACTGCAGTAAAGCGTGTTTTTGAACCTTTCCATAGTAAATATGAATTAATCGTTACTACTGTATTTACTACAGTTTAAAAGTAAACATTAACAATCCCTACTTTACTATAGTAAACAACGCTAAAGTGGGAATGCACAGATATAAGTAAAGAAACCACTCCAGTCGTTTATTTCATTATGTTGAGCTCTTGCAGACGGTCGTTGACGAAGCAATGTGTTTCCGACTCACCTGGTGGGGATTTTGACACGTAAGAATCTGTCGATGGCGATGGCCAGCAGTGACAGTATAGAGCTCTGAGTGATCATCACTAACAGACATGAAATAAAGAGGC
This sequence comes from Triplophysa rosa, assembly GCF_024868665.1. NCBI lineage: Eukaryota > Metazoa > Chordata > Actinopteri > Cypriniformes > Nemacheilidae > Triplophysa > Triplophysa rosa. The sequence goes on along the minus strand of NC_079896.1, from coordinate 565,340 downwards.
AGGTGTAAAACGGTGTCATGAGACCCAGACTGATGACCACGGCCAGAGGAATGACGAGAACACCGACGGCGATGTCAGCCAGCGCCAGAGACACGATAAAACAGAAGGTGGGGTCTCTCAGACCCTGGTTCTTGGCCACCACTAACACCACCAAAACATTTCCCAGGACTGACGCCAGCGCAATCGTGCTCTCGATGGAAATGTACATCACATCTATTTTCTCCCCGTTCTCTATGACCTCTTGAGTTGAGGTGTTGGCCATATTTGACGCTAGTTTCTCTTCCCCAGTGGCTCTCCGAGATCCTGATGTGTTCAGTTGCTGGCGCAGATTTCCTTTCATTTCTCCATCTCGTGTGTTCTTGAGTCTGTGTGGCTTCAGTCTTATTAGCATCTGGAGTCACTCGACGTCATCAGAGATGTCTCAATATTCCTTCTGTGTTTCTGCATCTTTATAAACTTGTGTTTCCTTCTCTTGTGGACACGCTGCTGGATGGGATGGGATGGGATGAGAGGGGAGGGGTGGTGTAGTCACTGCGGCTCTCTCTCTCTCTCTCTCTTTCTGTGTGTGTGTATTCAGTAACATTTGAATCTCCAACACGCATGTTTTTATCTCCACGTAGTAAACAGATGGGAAATCTGACATCATCAGATGATTTTTTTTCAGGAAAAAGTGCTCATTATAGTGCACTTATGGATGACTTTCAGTAATGAGGGATTCATTTGACATCCGTGCTTCTCACTGTCAAGTGTTGGACACACTTATTATTCTTGTCTACGTGTTCTATCGTGGTCATTTAATGGATGAAAAATGTAGAAATATTTGATATAAATATAAAACTCTTTCCTATGTGCACACCTTGTAGATAACACTTATTGTTCGCTACCTAGACCGAGTGTTAAATCCTTTGGATGAAAACAAAAGGACAGTATTTCTTTACTGAAATCATTTATTTCTTCACAGACGTCATCTAAATTATTTTAGTAAGAACATGCCTGTAGAATATGAACACGCCTCTAAAGATTGAAATGAGAAACAGTAAATGAGTACATTGTGTGCAGAGGTGTGGATGGTTTTATTGTATCTTGTCCATTCGGCTTCTCGGAGCGTTTTATGTTCAGCATTTATGTGCTTTCAAATACGGAACCTTTTAAAATCCTACACAAGGAGGATTTTATTGCTTCCTAGCTCTGGAGATTTAACAATATCATCCATTCAGTGAAAATATAAAGCTTGATGTGGATAGTGAAGCTCTTTGAATTTCATGTGAAATGATGAGTTTATATTTTATCTGTGATATTTTAGCAGATTTTGGAGCACATTGCATATATTGTTGAGGTCATCTCATCTGTGAGATTACTGGAGCGTTTATCCCAGTAGAAAAAGTTCCTGTGCTTTGTTTGATATCTTTCTGCCTACAGTAGAAGGAACAACTGAGGTATTAAAGAGACTTTCTTTGATGTTGAAAAACACACATAATCTTGCAGATGTGAATGGATTCGGTGTTGAACGGTGTAATGGTTAAAATAGTGGTTTTCTATGTGGACCGTCTCTCTGTTTTGTCTCTGTATTCATCCAAAGTCTTCCAGAAACCGCCTGGTGCTGTAATGAAATGTAGTGACATCTTGCCAAGTTCTTTGTGATGTTCAGCCACTTTAAGATTGTCCACTGCAGCAAAAGTGCTTCTTGTAGCCTACTGTTGGAAGATGTCTTCATAAGGCAATCTCTTTGATTACTTTCATTCCATTAAAATCATGCAGATGCCTTTTTCAGTTTTGATATGTTTTGGTGTTTCAACAAACATTGACATCTTAAGGAAACCACCAGTCTTGTCGAGGAAAGATGAGAAACATCAGTAAAGTCCCTTTTTAATAAAGCCATCTGCTAAATATAAAAGTGTTTTTATAAATAAATGTCATGATGACCTTGTCGTTTTCATGCGACAGGTCATTTACAATAGGTAAAAACAGGCACGAGCCTTTGAAATGCAAACTGAAATTTGTTTTCCGACGCTCATGCAAAGCTTCTGGGAGAGATTTCTCATCATGCATAACAGTTTTCCAGCGATGGGCGACAGGATAAGCCATCATCCCATACTCTGAATATATTTGATATCAGTGACGTGATCAATCAATATTAAATCAATAAATTACACTACAGAGTATGTTGGATTTCATTTCAGCATTAGGTACTAGTATGTTTGTTTAATAGTATGTTTGTTTAACAATGTGAGAAATTAAATCTTGAATCAATATCAGATCACGTGACTTGAAAAGAGAGAGCGATGTTACTTTTCTGAGTAATCAGAGTTTTGATTTTCCTTTTTATTTCATGTTATATTACAGTATATTATAAATAAAAAATAGCATACAGTACATTTCAGAACATTTGTTATATTACATATTTAGCATGGCAGATGTTTTTTATATTCATATTTTTGTCATAATGTTTGTTGCCTTTTCATGTGATAAAACTGCACATTTTAAAGTGGCCTTTTATTGTGGCCAGCCTAAGGCACACCTGTGCAATAATCATGCTGTCTAATCAGCATCTTGATATGCACACCTGTGAGGTGGATGGACTATCTCGGCAAAGGAGAAGTGCTCACTAACACAGATTTGTGAACAATATTTGAGAGAAATAGGCCTTTTGTGTACATAGATAAAGCCTTAGATCTTTGAGTTCAGCTCAGGAAAAATGGGGGCAAAAACAAAAGTGTTGCGTTTATAATTTTGTTCAGTGTATATGAAGAGTTTGGTTCCAAAATGAGATAACTAAGTAACTAACTAACACAATAAAACACAATAAACATGATAACATAATAAAAACATGATTTTTGATTTTTTTTTAAAACTGAGTTATCTCATTTTGTAACCAAACTCTTCTCACACACACACACACACACACACATATATATATATATATATACAGGTATATATACAGTATACTGTATATACACGGTATAATTTATATGTTGCAAAATCTAAAAATTCCAAGACATGTTTATGATGTGGTGTCAGCGGTGCTATACATAAGCACAACATGTAGATCTGCTGTAATTTGCATCACCTTATATATAGCGTGTACTCTGTCTAATTCATTTGGGTTGAGCAACACATGCGATGTGGTTAAAAATGACATTTGCATGTATATTTGCATGTTTAATATTTATTGGAAATAAGATGTGTGGTTGTAGCGCCCTGGTTTTAAGAACTGACGTTGTCCTTCAACACAGAGTCAAAAAATTTATTTCATTCATTCTTAACCTCACTCAGCAGAATCCTGTTAGAAAGAGCAATAATGTGTTAAATGACCGTCATCAATTCAGTTTCTTCTCTTTAGCTGTCTGGACTCATGCCGAAATGACGTTGGACAGATTCAGGAGACAGAACAGAGTGGTCTGTGGTTACTATGAGTTATCTTTGAGAAATCCAGAAGAACATAGAGTTCATTTTTCTCTCTGAGCATCAAACATTCCCTCCTGGAATTCACTGCCTAATGGACTGTTGCCAGTAAATCAATTAAGAAAACTACAACCGAGCCTTCGGCAGACGAGAACCATCAGACCTAAAACAAACTGACAGCTTTAGAGACAACATTCATTTTTGTGGTTTTGATAGAGAATTCAATCCACTTCAGATCTGATGTGTGCTAGGGCTGTGTATTGCCAACAACTTTACGATACGATACGTATCCCGATACAAGGCCACGATGCGATACGTATCCCGATACGGGTCAATTTTTTTATTACATTTATCATACGACAGATTTACAGCAAAATATACTTGCAGAAAACTGCCATTCATAACTACTTATCAGATAATCTGACAAATCAATGCATAAGGCTTTGAGAATGAGTATAAAGTTGCAAAAGATCAAGTCCTTATGCAGAGACCCTTGTTTCTAAAACAGGGTTTCTAGGCTACATCATATGAGTGCATGTGTTTTACAAATAGACTATATGTCTAACGAATAAATATGAATATATGCATTGACGTGCAGTCAGATTTCATTAAATAAGTGTTGAATTGAAATAGATGACGTATTTATTTCTAGATGTCAGATTTCTAGATATGATATTATTAATGTATGGGTGCTGTAAGATTTAAGCTTGCTCTTCACTTTCTATTACACGCACATTTACTGTCGCTCTTCCATGTCTTACTTGTCATGTATGATGAGCGAGCGGCGCGTCACCGCATCCCTCCTGCGGCGGGAGTTTCATTGATTTTAATCGCGTGCAATAGTGTTATAGTGGATGAGGCAGAAGCAGTGCAGTGTTGAATTAGCGCCGACACGACACTCACTTTACACTTCGCCTTAAACGCATCCATTTAAGTGAATGATACGAGAACGCGCTTTCATGTTTACTGCGCTCACGGATGCAGAGAGAAGGCGAGAGCGCGCGCTCTTCATGATCACATGCGGGTCACATGACAATAGAATCATGAGGGGCGATCTGTACGGATCACGGATAAACTCCGATCAGATCCTTATACCACTACTAATTGTTACACAATATTTTTGCGCAATAATTGGCTAATTTCAAAAGTGCTGCAGAATCGATATGGAGGCAGATGTATCGATGCGCGCATCGTCAGGAGCTCATGACGATGTATCGCCATATCGATATTTTGAATACAGCCCTAATGTGTGCACATGTGAATAATTAAGCAGGGACCAGAATAACCAGCCTGATCTCTTTTTTACAGCTTTATAGATTTATAGCTTATTTATGAGGTGGATAATTATGGAATCGCACATAAAAGTAGATTCTACTTAAACATACAGAAGAAATTGTATAAATGCACACCAATCAGCCACTTTGTGAAATAGTTTTGAATTCCTGTGAGATTGTGATGAAATAAAAGTGCATGCGTGCGAATATATACAGGGTTTCAGTGACGGAAGAATTGAAAAAAGCATGCAATAAATGTATAGCAGAACCATTAATCTAAGTCTTAAACGGTGTTGGGTGTAACTAGTTACTAAGTAATTAGTTACTGTAATTTCATTACTTTTCCCTTGAAAAAGTAAAGTAAGGGATTACTCTTATTTTTTCTGTAATTTCATTACAGTTACTTCTGATGTAATTAAACTAAATACTTTGTGTACTATACTGTATGTGAGTGCAATAGTGGAACTGACAACAAAATTCAAAGTCTAACTTTAAAGTGAATGCTTTAATATATAATTCTCACATTTGTAATACTTTGGTCAGTTAATAAGAGGACTTTATGTAGTTTATATTTACATTTCTTTGAATGAATTAAAAGAGCCGTTTCATGTCTATCCTTGAATCACTTAACTAATCAAGGTTGATGTAGGATATAGAAAGTAATTAGTAATAAGTAACTAAATACTTTTTGGAGAGAGTCATTTGTACAGTCATCTAATTACACTATTGAATATGTAAATAGTAACTAGTAATTCATTACCTTTTCAGAGTAACTTACCCAACACTGGTCTTAAAGCAGTCTGGTTTTATGTTGTATAAGCTTTTTCATTCAGAGGAATAGTTTTGTCACACATTGTGGTTAAGATGACACATTGCTTGAATGTGTTTCTTATGAATCATGTGAAAATGAGTTTAGAATACTTCATTATCAATTTTTCTTTTCAATTTTTCTTTATTGTCACTTTAAGTGAAATTGGAGCAGTCCTTACGGTGCGGTCACATAGAACTTAATGCAAGCTAAACATCACATTTAAAATATTGATATGAATATATAGCCCACAGTCCAAGTAGATTTACCTGAAAACAATTCACACAAAACGAGTACACCGAAGACGGGCGTGCAAACAAAATACAAGAGCAGTACATACCCTATTTAACAATTGAAAATCTTTAGACACATCTTCCCAGCTAAGCATCCTGATTGATGTTCGTTTTGACTGTCTGAGAGTTTTTCACGCTACACCTGACGTTACTGTTTGAGTTGCTGCTGATGTTGTTATCTAAAGTCTGACTGCTCTGATCCGGGTTCTGCTTCGAGCCTGTGAGTTTCTTCAAGATGTTTTTATAGGCTATCTTGATCTTTGGGATTTTGAAAGCGTACACTATAGGGTTAACCGCAGAGTTGGCATGAGAGAGAAGAACACCGATGTGAAAGGCGAGAGGCGGCACGCTGACACTGGTGTTGTAGTAAGTCAACGCGTTCAGGATGTGAAGCGGAAACCAGCTGACGACGAACAGAGCCAACACTAATGCCAGCGAATGAGCCAGTCTTCTCTCTTTATGATAAAACGTCCTGGACTCCACGGCCTGACCGATTCCTCTTCTCAGCTGTTTGGAGATCTTACAGAAGATGAAAGCGTAGATGGCCATCATGACGATGGTGGGTGAGAGGATGCAAACCAGGAAGTTAAAGTTCACCATGTAAGACATTGAAATGACCATGAGAAACTGACACGTGATGGTGGAGTTCACGCTTGTGGTGGGGTTTTGGTTGTGCCATCCGGACAGAGGAATGAGACCCAGTACAGAAGCAGAAAGCCAGCAGACGGTGACCGCTGCCCACAGGTTTTGTTTTCTCACCGCTCCTCTGTACCTGAAAGTGAGACGGACATTCACCGCTGATGACGTCATTATTATTACACAATCTAAACGTTTTTATTGGGTTGTAGGCCCGATTCACATTTCGCCTCTAAAACCGCGTGGAAAACGCGAGCCGGCCACTTTCTCTCTTCAAATGACCCGCCATGTGCGCGGCACTCCGAAGAGTGTAACTATTTCCATCTCGATGCGGCGCCTAGAAAAATGTCCACACAGCATCGCCACCGCGTCGCCCCCTATTTGCGCACGCCTGCCGTATATGCCAACGAATATGCGCGCGGAAAAGACACGAAATGTGAATCGGGCCTTATGCTGGGTTCACACCAGTAGTGTAGCCAGAAAAGAGACTCTGGGTGTGCATTTGAAAAACTGGGTGTGCCACATTTATTCTGCATTATTCTGCAACAACTCTGCATATAACGTTACAGAATACACTGGGCTGATGTGTAAAACTAAACTCGCCACATGTCCATAAAACTATATACATTTTATATTTATTTAAATGATCAAATATAACTATTCATTACATTCAACAACGCCATAACACATAAACAGTACCGTTAATAATGCCTTAAAGGGGGAGACGGCGTGGCCTGACCCGAATGCGTCAATGATGTCATCTGGGTCCAGTGTTTCTGTGAGCTCTCGTTCAAACATCAGCAATGAGAGGCTATTTAGTCTTTCAGTGAGCATAGTTGCTCTGTTGCTGGTTTTGATTCGATTTACTGATGAAAATAAACGCTCCACGGAACAGCTTGTAACAGGCAGTGTGATAAAAACGCATAATAAACTGAATTCACGTTGGGGAAAACGTCTTTATCACACGAGTGTAAGACTTCTATTAAGGATGGGTACAGGTGACCCGCATTCAACTTTCGTTTGAGCAGTTGCACAAACACCGTAAGTTCGGGACCTTCAACACCAAGTCTATAGTGTTCGCTGGGTGCTAGGGTGGGGTCACGTGAGTCAGTGCCTGTTTGCGGAATGCGGATTGGTTGACTGTACGAATGTTTTTTTACCAAAATAAAATAATTAAAATGAACAAATATTGTAAGTAAACAACAATAGCACAAGTATCTTTTTTTTTTTTATTAAAAACCTTTCACACGTAAGTTTAACATTTTCAGAATGACTCCCTGCCGTGAGTTTTTTTCAAGGCAACCATTAGAACGTATCACTTTCTTATTTCCATGGCGACGCGGGATTGCTTATCATGTGACCAGGGCTGGATTGGCCATCGGGCTACCGGGCATTTTCCCGGTGGGCCGATGTACTTTTTGGGCTGAAATGGACGCATGGGCCAGAGAGACGGACGGATTAGAAACATGAATTGGGCGCGTATGCATGGAACGCGAACGCAATTGCGAATCGCACATGTACGCAGGAAAGGCAATGACAGCAGCACAACATACCACTCGCACATTCCCCAGATACCCCCCCCGTCGACAAAAATGGTGGAGGGCCGAACCAGGTCAAAAATGCCAGGGCCAAATTAACGTCCCAGTCCAGCCCTGCATGTGACAGACACACCGCAGAACGACAGCAGCTGTTTGACTGATGTATTGCTTTTACGTAATTTTTCTTTTTTATTCAAAATATTCACAAACTTGTTAACTATGATATGAAATATCTGATATTCAGATTGTCAAATATGTGTATATGGATGTGTTTTGTTGTTTAAACACTTTTATAATGATCGCGGTAGTTGAGTCATGTTTGGGTCACTTTGGGTGGCACCGGCACACCCGTGGCTACGCCACAGGTTCACACCAAATGCGAACGATCGCGTTTCACGCTCTTTATTACTCGCGGGAAAAGTTCGTTATTTTCACGTAAGTGACGCGAGCTGACAAATATTTTCAACCTGCGTGGAAGAGGAGATTGACGCGCCTTCTCGGCAATCGCGCGAGAAAAAAAGGGGGGTTTGTTTCATATTTTCTTTTAGTTCATGTCTTTATTTTCCTTCTAAACGTGTTTCACACGCAGCCTCCATGCACTCTTACTATTTCCCATCAGTAAAGGGCTTGTTGTGTTTTCCTAAGATCCACTGTGAACATTCTATGCTCGTTGTTGGGCGGTAAGTGAGGGAGGAGGACCCGTGTAGATCGCTCCTACTGGGCTTTGAGCTCATATATTTCCGTGTCCTTACCTCGGACTGCTGCGGGTAAGTTTCTTCATATTGTCTATGTCTAGTTTCATAATGCCGTTTAAGGTTTCCACTTTTGACAACCGCAACAGACTCCGAGCAAATGAGACAAACCGGTCTAGTTGGTGACCCCTGCTTTAGGTAGATTGCAGAGCCTTTATGAACATTAACCATAATTTTACTAAAAACAGAAAAACATGATTACTATAGTAAAATGTCAAACGTGTACGTTCATTATATTGTGAAATTTAACCATGCTTGTATTGTAAATCATGTTATTTAGCAAGTAATGACATTTTTCTTCGATATCATGCAGCTCTAGTTTAAATAAAACATTCTGTCACTCTGCAAGAGTTTGGTTTCCTGCTTAAGCAATTTAATCTCCAAGAATGATCAATTCAAGTCTCAGTTTGAACGTAAATGTAAAAGCGTGTGTGAGAATGAAAGCTGAACGGACCTGTGTGGATTATAAACGCGCAGGTATCGATCCACGGCGATGGCGAGGAGAGAATGAACGGAGGCCTGAGTCAACACGATGACCACACAGCTGATCAAGAGACAGCTGTGAAAACTGGTCTCAACCCGTCCATCCACCACCACGGCCAGAGGAACGGCCACGGCACCCACCAGAAAATCAGCCACGGCCAGAGACACCACAAAACAGAAGGTGGTCTGACAGAGAGCCCGGCACGAGCAGACCGCCCAGATGACCAGCACATTTCCAACACAACATCCTACAGCGATGAGAACCTCCAGGAGCGTGTAGATCACCTTCTCGCTGTCAGACATCATGAAGAAGAAGGAAGGAACTCAAGCGGAACTGAGATGAGGCGACGGTGGTGAGTTAGAAAGATCGGACGTCCTCTTTATCAGAAAGCTCATGCGACAAAAATTAGAAAGTGAATGTGATGATTTGCTCGTGAGTTCTGTACTTTTAGAAACAGTGTGTGTGTGTCCAAAAGCTGCATTTTAAATGTAATACTGTTTACAAATAAATAAACACATTCATGTTAAAACATTAGTTTTGTGTTTTTTTTAACTCCGTTTGAGTTCATGCCATCATTTCAGAAAGAAAGGTAAAGTGCTGAACATTACAAACTACAAAAATGAGTTTAAATGTGAAGTGTGTCATTTCTGCAATGCGTCTGTTACCAAACATGACTGTTAAAGTTTGTGTACCACACAAGCTCTGCCCAACATTCATCACACAGTGGGTTTATCTGGTGTTGTGTGCGGTGATGTTCCCTTTCGAGAGAGGTCTCTCAACATTGCGTGATACGCTAGGGGAATCCCCTTCTCTAAACCTTACTGAAACCTTATTGAATAACGCCAGTAGAAATGAAAATGTAACTGGCCAATGTGATCCAAGATGGCGCTTAGGGGCGTGGTCGCTACCCCTATATATTACACCGTCCTTCACTTACTTTCGCGTGCTGTTGAGGATACACCCAGGAGAAGAGGAAGAACTAGGATCCTTCTACTCGTGTGTTCCAGCATGCCCGTGTGTGCCTTATGTTCGGGGCCCATCGACCCACAGGACACGCATGCTCACTGCGTACTCTGCCCGGGTCTGCCCCATGCGGAGGCGGCTCTCTCCGATTCTACTGCCCGCACTGCGAGTACCTTCTGGCACGGGTGTCGAAGACTTGGAGAGTCGCCGCCCTCTGAGATTTTGTTAGGCAGCATCCCGCCGCCGCCAGCGAGCCGCTGTCGGGACTGCCGCCCCTCCGCCTGGGGAAATGGAGTGCCGGACCACCATCAGTGCCAGTCTTCTTCGCCGATTAGAGTCCTGTTTGGTGCGTCAGGGATGAGCTCATGTCACTGGCAGCTTCCGACAGGGATCTGTCTGAGTCTGAGAGGGAGCGAGCGGAGTGCATCACGTAGAGCTCGTCTTTGTCCTCACCTAGGCTGTACGAGACCTCGGCCTCGAGGGACTCCCCCAAGGAGTCGGCGAGGAGTAAGCTGACCACCTGGTTTCTGCAGCCACCACGGTGCCCTAAAGAATCGCGCGCCCTTTTCTCGATCTTAGGATTGGCCATCTTCGCCTTGGTGGGTGGTCATCTTCGCCTGCCTTGTGCGAGCGGTCGCGTTGTGTTACTACCGCTTGTGGACAGTTGTCTCTGTCTTCTTTGTGTGCTCGGTTTACTGCCCTTATCATGTTTTCTCTAATACATTAGAAGCTGTCACACCTATGAAGTCAAAAAAGATTAATGAGAAAAACGTAGCACCATGGTACAATAACACCACTCGCGCCCTTAAAAGAGAAACACGTAAACTGGAGCGCAAATGGAAACAAACCCAATTAGAGGTCTTTAAATTTGCATGGAAAGAGAGTGCAAACTGTTATAAAAAGGCACTAAAAGCAGCAAAGGCTGAGAACCTCCATAACCTCATAGAAACTAACAAAAACAATCCAAGGTTTTTATTTAGTACTGTTGCTAAATTAACAAATAAACAGACATCACCTGACCTGGGTATTTCGCCGCACCTTGGTAGCAATGAATTCATGAAAGGAAGATTTAATTAAACTTATTGCAACATCCAAACCTACAACATGCTTATTAGACCCCATTCCAACTAAATTATTAAAAGAGTTATTACCCGTTGCAATTGAGCCCATTTATAACATTATCAACTCATCAATTACACTGCGTTCCAAATTATTATGCAAATTGGATTTAAGTGTCGTAAACATTTAATTTTATATTGTTCAATTAAACTTATGGATGGTATTGTGTCTCAGTGCTCTTTGATTTCAGTGATCCAATCTCAGACACCTGTGATAAGTAGTTTGCCAGGTGAGCCCAATTAAAGGAAAACTACTTAAGAAGGACGTTCCACATTATTAAGCAGGCCACAGGTTTCAAGCAATATGGGAAAGAAAAAGGATCTGTCTGCTGCCGAAAAGCGTCAAATAGTGCAATGTCTTGGACAAGGTATGAAAACATTAGATATTTCACGAAAACTTAAGCGAGATCATCGTACTGTGAAGAGATTTGTGGCTGATTCAGAGCACAGAAGGGTTCGTGCAGATAAAGGCAGAATGAGGAAGGTTTCTTCCAGACAAATTCATCGGATTAAGAGAGCAGCTGCAAAAATGCCATTGCAAAGCAGCAAACAGGTATTTGAAGCTGCTGGTGCCTCGGGAGTCCCGAAAACCTCAAGGTGTAGGATCCTCCAGATGCTTGCAGTTGTGCATAAACCTACTATTCGGCCACCCCTAACCAATGCTCACAAGCAGAAACGGTTGCAGTGGGCCCACACATACATGAAGACTAATTTTCAAACAGTCTTGTTTACTGATGAGTGCCGTGCAACCCTGGATGGTCCAGATGGATGGAGTAGTGGATGGTTGGTGGATGGCCACCATGTCCCAACAAGGCTGCGACGTCAGCAAGGAGGTGGCGGAGTCATGTTTTGGGCTGGAATCATGGGGAGACAGCTGGTGGGCCCCTTTAGGGTCCCTGAAGGTGTGAAAATGAACTCCGCAAGGTATGTAGAGTTTCTGACTGAGCACTTTCTTCCATGGTACAAAAAGAAGAACCATGCCTTCCGTAGCAAAATCATCTTCATGCATGACAATGCACCATCTCATGCTGCAAAGAATACCTCTGTGTCATTGGCTGCTATGGGCATAAAAGGAGAGAAACTCATGGTGTGGCCACCATCCTCCCCTGACCTCAACCCTATTGAGAACCTTTGGAGCATCCTCAAGCGAAAGATCTATGATGGTGGGAGGCAGTTAGCATCAAAACAGCAGCTCTGGGAGGCTATTCTGACATCCTGCAAAGAAATTCAATCAAAACTATCCAAAAACTCACAAGTTCAATGGATGCAAGAATTGTGAAGGTGATATCAAAGAAGGGGTCCTATGTTAACATGTAACTTGCCCTGTTAGGATGTTTTTGATTGAAATAGCTTTTGATTTCACTAAATATGACCTCCTAATGCTGCAAATTCAACAAATGACCATTTTCAGTTTTTTACAACCTATGAAATGTTTTCAAACTCTGTTGTGCATAATAATTTGGAACAGTGCATTTTGAGTTTTTCATTTTTTAAATAAATACTGTTGTCAGTGGGAGGTTTGTTCAATAAAATTCCAAATGTACCCTAACTGTTGATTACTTGAAAATTATACTGACTGTCATTTGCATCGACAAATTAGGAAAACCAGAGAAAGATATCATTTGCATAATAATTTGGAACGCAGTGTAATCTAGGCCATGTCCCAGGACCCTTTAAACGGGCCGTCATTAATCCTTTTATCAAGAAACCAAATTTAGACCCCAATGAACTTGGAAGCTATAGACCGATTTCAAATCTCCCTTACCTGTCTAAAATACTAGAAAAAGTAGTGTCCACTCAGTTGTGCTCTTTCTTACAAAATAATGACATACACGAAACATTTCAGTCAGGCTTTAGACCGCATCATAGTACTGAAACTGCGCTCGTTAAAATTACAGACGACCTGCTTATAGCATCAGATAGAGGTAACATCTCACTCCTAGTCCTGCTTGACCTTAGTGCTGCGTTCCATACTGTAGAGTCGACCATAAAATACTTCTAGATCGCTTACACAATTATACCGGTATTCAGGGACAGGCACTACAATGGTTCAGATCTTACTTATCAGACAGACATCAATTTGTCCATTTAAATGGGGAATCTCAAATCTAACGCAAGTAAATTATGGATTGCCTCAGGGTTCATGTTTAGGACCCCTGCTATTCTCCATATACATGCTGCCCCTTGGAAACATGATTAGAAAACATGGAATTAGCTTCCACTGTTATGCAGATGATACTCAGCTATATATCTCATCAAGACCAGATGATTCCTTCCAGCTATCCAAATTGGCAGAGTGCATCGAAGATATAAAACATTGGATGACTTGTAATTTCCTTCTTTTAAATTCTAATAAAACAGAAATATTACTTATCGGACCAAAGACACGTGAGCAGAATATTTCGGATTATAACCTGCAAATTGAAGGCTGCACTGTTACTCCAACAAATACAGTTAAAGACCTCGGCGTTATATTAGACAGCAACCTGTCATTTAAAAATCACATCTCAAATGTCACAAAAACAGCCTTCTTCCACCTTAGAAATGTTGCCAAGTTACAAAATATAAGTGTTGCTGATGCAGAGAAGCTTATTCATGCATTTGTGACCTCAAGACTTGACTACTGTAATGCATTGCGTAGTGGTTGTGCTGCATCATCAATAAACAAACTACAGTTAGTTCAGAATGCAGCTGCCAGAGTTCTAACCAGGTCCAGAAAATACCATCACATAACCCCAATGTTATCAACCCTTCACTGGTTACCCATTAAGTGTCGTATTGACTTTAAAGTTCTTTTAATCACTTATAAAGCCTTAAACGCTTGAGCCCCTACCTACATAACAGAGCTTCTACCACACTACAACCCATCACGCTCTCTAAGATCTCAAATCTCAACACCTAGAATAACTAAATCCACCAAAGGGGGCGGAGCTTGCTCATACGTAGCACCTAAACTCTGGAATAGCCTTCCTGATATTCGAGGGTCAGACACACTCACCCAGTTTAAATCTAGATTAAAGACGCATCTTTTCAGCCAAGCATTCACTTAATGCAAAATATGCTAAATAAACCACCGGGAGACTGCATTTATTAAATACTATTTATTAATCTGAGACTGCATTTATTAGATATTATTTACTAGAATATATATAGATTCAAGTCACTAATGCTTGCCTACAGGACTATCACTGGATCTGCACCGGCAAACTTTCACACCCTCCTACACCCCATCAAGATCCCTGCGTTCAGCAAACCAGCGGCGTCTTGTACTGCCTTCTCATAAGGGCAGTAAATCGCTTTCCCGCTCATTCTCATTCACAACTCCTTCCTGGTGGAACATTCTTCCTAATTCGGTCCGGTCAACCACATCTCTCACAACATTTAAAAAACTACTGAAAACCCACCTCTTCTGTGAATACTTGAGAGACAAATGAAGAAAAAAAAGCACTAACCCTCTTGCTTTCTCTCAACAGGTAGTGGTCTGGCTTTTGTTAAAACTAGTAACTTTGTATTGGCACCTATTGCATTATTGCTCCTGTATGACATATCGCTTATTGCTCCTTATACTCTTTGTAAGTCGCTTTGGATGAAAGCGTCTGCTAAATGACTAAATGTAAATGTAAATGTAGAATAATCTTGCTTGTTCTACAAACACCATGCACTGTGCTGTGTTTTACCTTTTTTGTGTTTTTCAGTTTTTCTTATTTGCTCCTGTAAAGCTGCTTTGGAACAATGCACATTGTGAAAAGCGCTATATAAAAAATTTGAATTGAAAAATTGAATTGAATTATAGCACCGTTCGCTTGATTTTGATCTGTCTGTGCTGTCGATTGGCCCATTAGTGAAATGTGCCGAACAACCTCAAGTGCAGCGTCTTGCTGTGGGGAGCATAAAGCATGTTTGTTCACAAGGGTGTAAACATATGATCACGCTCTCCAGACTCAGTCTCGGTTCGAGCTCATCTGTGAAGGTTCACGTGGGCTACTGAGGTCTGCTCGCGACGGAGGAGATCGCGCACTCTAATAGTACTCTAGCCGAGTGCCAGGTAGCCGTTTCCGTTTATACAAAATGGTTCCCCCTATCTGATAAAGTTCACCGCTTCTCTTAGCCGTTCCTATTGAGTCGATAGACTCGAATGAACACACCAACTCCGGGTTGTACACTGGCATGTGTGGGTAGTGTGTTGGAACGAGGACTGGTCGCATTGTCGCGACGCGTGTTGTATACACGATGGAGCGTTAGCCCCTCTAGGAGGTGTTTTCATGCTCTTAATTTGTGCCCCTGAGTGCATGTATTAGGGGTGGGTGAAAAAATTGATTCACATATGAATCGCGATTCAGTCCTCTAGCGATTCTTATCGACTCACAGATTTCCAAAAATCAATTTTCTAGTTAAAATAACAATTGGTGATTGTAACGAGGAAGGCGGGACGAAAGCCGTGAGGGAACAGTGCGAGGCCCGTGACGTGAGTGATAATGAGTGTCAGCTGCGCGTTGCACCGGTCTCGCATCTCTCACGGAGGAGCTATGGAAGCATAAAAGGACGAGCGACAGGAGTGTACGACGAGAGAGGACCAGGCCTGGACATTGTGTTTTATTTATGTTTGTGTGGCCGGCAGTTGACCGTGAGGTAGCTGTTGGCCCTTTACTTTTGTTTTGTGATTGGTTGGTTTATTTTTATTAAAAGTTTATTTAATGTTTGCCGGTTCCCACCTCCTTCCTTCCTTACTTGGAACTGTATTACAGTGTCGGAACAAAAAAGGCTGACTTTTTTTGCGAGAGCGGTGCGGCACCCGGACAGTCGAGAGACCGCACACATTAAGCTCAGCAACAGCGATGGCGGGGCTAAAAGAATTACTCTTCCTACACACATTATTCTATAAAACTGTAATGAAATATGTTTTCTAGAGACTTTCCAATGATATAATGTTTGTCACAATAAGATAAGAATTCACATGCAAAATCTTTAAGTAAATCAGCTGTCCCGGATACGGGACGGTGCCAGTTAACTAAACATATATCACATCTAATTTTGAGAAAGAATCATGATTCGTGACCCCAAGAATCGATATGAATCGAATCATGAGGTACCAAAAGATTCCCACCCCTAGCGTGTATGGTATGTTATGAATGGCTACAACCCGGTGCACTGTCCCGTGTCGGACATTTTAACGTTAGCCCTTATGACTGCGGTGGCGAGAGTGTTACAGCATACTGTTTCTAATATGGATGTTGTCACGGCTATCGCTGGTTTTTATGCATGAACGTTCAGTAGGAAGTGTGATCTGGCATTCAGATCTGTGAGGGTAACAGAACGGCAGAGACCCTTTGCCCTCTGTCCTCTTCTCTAGCCTAAGATTTTGCTTTGAGACTAGGCTCTCCCTCTGGTCGATCCGATGCATGCGATCTGTTGAAGAGGCTTCCGTGTAAATACCCTGCCTGTTTTTGCGCATATGGGATTTACAACGCTCTCCGTGCAGGAGGTTGAATGTGATAGTATGTCACACGTGTAGTATGCGCGGCACGCAATGGGCTTAATGCTCGTGCTTGCGGCTATGCTGATTGGCTGAGGGGGTTTCCCTCACACTTGCCTTGTGATTAGGTTGGGAGAGCGCTGGGTTCCGCTCTATGCTGCTCTCATGGCGTTATTTTATACAGTTCCCCTAGTGTTTCACGCAATGTTGAGAGACCTCTCTCGAAAGGGAATGTCTCCGGTTACTGTCCTAACCTCGGTTCCCTGAGAGGAGGGAATGAGACATTGCGTAAACTTCTGTGTTCACATGCTCAGATCGTCGCGCTGTAACGTTCAGTCATAAGATTCTGAGGTTATGTGTTCCAGACGGTGTAATATATAGGGGTGGCAACCACGCCTCTAAGCGCTGTCTTGGACCACATTGGCCAGTTGCATTTTCATTTCTACTGGCGTTATTCAATAAGGTTTCAGTAAGGTTTAGAGAAGGGGATTCCCCTAGTGTTCCACGCAATGTCTCGTTCCCTCCTCTCAGGGAACCGAGGTTACGACAGTAACCAGAGACGTTTTGTTTCATACTGACACTCAATTATTTGTCTTTCAGTTAAAACCGGACAAGAGAATGGTTTTCTGATAACACTTTACAATCAGTTTGTATTTGTTAACTAACACTAACAATGAACAATAACTACAGCGTTTATTCATCTTCCTGTTAGTTCCAGCATTTATTAATAAATGTTTAAAATCAAGAGTTGTGTCTGTGAAGTAAACTAACAAGAACGAAGTTGAATGAATGCTGAAAAGCGTGTTGCAGACTGTTCATGATATTTCTCTCATGACTCATCATCTGCATGATAAAATGCAACACTGCACAAGAATTGTGTAGCACACGCACACACGCACACGCACGCACAGGCTTTGGTTGACTATCCCCGCACGCACGCACGCACGCACGCACGCACGCACGCACACACACACACACACACACACACACAGGCTTTGGTTGACTATCCCCGTGGGGACAGTCCATAGGCGTAATGTTTTTATACTGTACAAACTGTATATTCTATCCCTTATCCCTAAACCTAAAGATCATAGAACACTTTTTGCATTTTTAGACTTGTAAAAAATATTGTTCTGTACAATTTATTAGCTTTTGTGCCCATGAGGACCTCAATTTTGGTCCCCACAGTGACACGAGTCCCCATGTGTTGGTGTGTATTCAGGTTTAGGTCCCCACCGGGATATACAAACATTAACACGCACACACACACACACACACACACACACACACACACACACACACACACACACACACACACACACACACACACACACACACACACACACACACACACACACACACACACACACACACACACACACACACGCACACACACGCACACACAGGTCTGTGGTTTAACGCTCTTAACTGATGCTGTGGTTTGATTTGTGTTTTTATTCTGTAGTTTCAGTTATCAGTCCTAGAAGAAGCCTCTGTAAGTATTTTAGAGAGTTTATATCTTTATTTAGACAAATTGAGTAATTGTGTTGGGGTTGTGTTATGGGTTATGGCTTTGATCCTCAGAGAACACAAACTGATATCAACTGTACAGCTGATCTGTCAGATCCGTGTTAAGTTGTGAAGGGTTGAGCAGAGATTTGATGAGATTTTTATGATAACTTTATTTTATTGTATGAAGCATTCAAAAGATAAATGTGTTTGTGGTTCAGTAATAAGATCGAGATTATTTTGTCATGAATTGTCTCTTTACAGTGGATTTCTTCAGGTTACAGTTCATTTATTTATGTATATAAATGGTTGATACTGAAGATTTACCTGCATATTTATTTGTATATTTTGTGATATTGATGTTCCCTATTAGATTTTGTTGTTTCGAAAGAAAAGATGGTTGGTTTGTCTTTAATGGGAATGTAACACAACAGCGCCACCAGCTGATAGTTCAGTGAATCTGAAGTGTGTGTGCGTGTGTGTGTGTGTGTGTGCGTGTGTGTGCGTGTGTGCGTGCGTGTGTGTGTGTGTGTCCTAAAGCTTGTGTTTCCATTACCTTACTTGTAATCTTTGATCCTTCAAGAAAAATATTGTAAAATCTCCACGAGTGAATTAAATCGCTCATAATACTTCACTTTTAAGAGCATGTCATGTAATAGTTAGTCAACATGAGTGAAGAAAACATTACAGCACCACAACAACAGACCGTATCTCAGACTTCTAACAGAGCTTAACAGAGTTAACTGCATAGAACAGATGACCGGACATCTCTTTCTTTTAATGAATTCACACGTTCGTGTGGGTGTGAAGTGTTATTTTAGCTGAGAGATCATTCAATTCAATTCAATTTTATTTATATAGCGCTTTTCACAATGGGAATTGTTCCAAAGCAGCTTTGCAGGAGAAAATAAGAAAAACTGAAAAACACAAAAAAGGTCAAACACAGCACAGTGCATGGTGTTTGTAGAACAGCCAAGATTATTCTAGTAAATAGTATCTAATAAATGCAGTCTCCCGGTGGTTTATTTAGCATATTTTGCATTAAGTGAATGCTTGGCTGAAAGATGTGTCTTTAATCTAGATTTAAATTGGGAGAGTGTGTCTGACCCTAGAATAGTATCGGGAAGGTTATTCCAGAGTTTAGGTGCTACGTATGAGCAAGATAAGACTTCAACGGAAAGCTGAAGTGTTCTTAATTCTCTGTCAGTCTGTATGAGCTCTTGTTGTCATGGCTTTGGGTGGATTGTTCATATGTGTTGATGTTCTCATAGGTGTTTGCTGTTGTTTGGGTAATGCTCTGGTGATGTTTGCCGTGTGGAGGAGCGGAGCTCTGAATCAGTCCACCTTCTGTTTGATCAGCTCTCTGGCCATGGCTGATTTTCTCATCGGCTGTTTGGCTGTTCCGCTCCCTGTACTCGAGGGAATGGAGATTGAAACTTCATTCAGTTTATGTCTGTTTATAAGTTGTCTTCTCATTGTACCGCTTCAGGCCTCAGTGCTCAACCTGCTGGCCATCGCTGCCTAAGAGTCTTCATTCCCTTCAGGTGAGTGACACATTTGTTTTATTCACAGAAAGACTTTGAAATTATTAAAACATGTTTGGAATACTAGTCTTACTCACAGTACGTTTTTAATACACAATACATACTCTAACAGTCACTGGGCTGAAATGTTTCTCATGATCTTAACAACATTTTTATCTTAAGATGCATGCCAATAAGAAAGAGAAATAAATGAGAAATTAGAGAGATCTAGGTCCGGTTTCACAGACACGGCTTATTTTAAACCAGGACTATGCTTTAGTTGAATTAAGATATTTATCTCGCTTTTATAAAAATGCATTAGAAGAATACATTACAGGTGTGCATCTTGAGACAAAACAATGGCACCGATATATTTTAAGATATTTCTGGGCAAGTTATATTCAGTTAAGACAGGTCAAATATTCATTTTAGTATGGGACTAGCCTTAAGCCTTGTCTGTGAAACCGGGCCCTAATCTCTTAGACATCAGTGAGACTAAATAGATAGTAAATGGAAATTTTTGCTTAAGTCTCATAGAATAGAATAGAAAGGAATTTAATATAATTGGAATGGAATACGAGTACGAATGGAATGGGATGACATGGAATAGGAATAGTATGGAATTGAAATGGAATGAATTGGAATAGAATGGAATCGGAATGGATTGGAATAGGAACGGAATAGGAATAGAAGGGAATGGAATGGAATTGGAGTAGAATGAAATAGGACTAGAATTGGAATAGGACTAGAATTGGAATAGGAATGGAATGGAATGAATTGGAATGGAATAGAATAGATTGGAATTGGAATGGAATGCAAAAGGAATAGAAGGGAATTGAAAATAGGAATAGAATAGAATGGAATGGAATGGAATGGAATGGAATGGACTGGACTGGAATGGAATTGGAATGGAATATAATTGGAATAGGAATGATTGGAATTGGAATTGGAATGGAATAGAATTTGAATGTGAATGGAATATAATTGGAATAGGAATGTAATGAATTGGAATAGAATGGAATGGAATAGGATTAGAAGGGAATTGAAAATAGGAATAGGAACAGAATGGAATGGAATTGGAATAGGAATGGAATAAATTTGGAATAGGAATGGAATAGAAATTAATTGGAATTGGAATTGGAATAGAAATGAGAATAGGAATAGGAATAGGAATGGAATGGAATGGAATGGACTTGGAATGGAATTGGAATAGGAATGGAATATAATTGGAATAGGAATAAATTTGGAATAGGAATGGAATAGAATGGAATATGATTGGAACTGGAATGGAATGGAATAGGAATAGGAATGGAATGGAATATAATTGGAATAGGAATGGAATAGAATGAAATATAATTGGAATTGGAATGGAATGGAATGGAATGGAATGGAATGGAATGGACTGGACTTGGACTTGGACTTGGACTTGGACTGGAATTGGAATAGGAATGGAATATAATGGAATGGAATGGAATGGAATGGACTGGACTGGAATGGAATAGAATGAAATATAATTGGAATAGGAATGAATTGGAATTGGAATTGGAATGGAATCGAATGGGAAGAGAAGGGAAGGGAAGGGAAGGGAAGGGAAGGAAAGGGAAATGAAATGAAATGAAATGGAATAGGAATTGGGATTGGATTGGAATGGAATAGGAATGGAATGGGAAGGGAATGGAATATAATTGGAATAGGAATGGAATGGGAAGGGAATTGGAATGGAATGGAATATAATTGGAATAGGAATGGAATGGGATGGAATTGGAATGGAATGTAATTGGAATACGAATGGAACAGAATGAAATATAATTGGAATAGGAATGAATTGGAATTGGAATGGAATAGGAATGGAATCTTTCTTTCTTTAATAGTCTGTAAAATGTTTTCCCCTGTAAAGAACAGGAAGCTTCTGTGGAAGTTAAAGTTTCTAAATGATTGCTAATGTTTAGCACCTTTATTTTTAAGATTAAACATACAACACAAATAAAACCCATGACTATTCAAAGTAGTTTTAGAGATTTCAAAAGATTTTTATTTACCATCATGTAGGGTTTTTTATATTAAGCGATAGTAAACATTCTTTCTAAACATTGATGTGTTATCAGCGTTATCGTAGTATATAACATTAGTGATGTGCTGCAGTTACACGAGTCCGTCAGCAGAGTTCATCCAAACACCTGTATGTTAATGTGGATAAACATGTGTCATGTGGGACATTAACTGTTAGTTATACCATGGTCTGTTTGAATACTGCATTCTGATTGGCTGGAAGGTGTGCGTTAAAAGCCTTTAACGTGCGGGTAGCTTCAGTCAGTTTGATTACATTTCAAATAAACTGACAAAATAACCCTCATTTTCACCTGTTTGATCTAAAATGACACTGTAAACATCAATAAAAGCTTGAACTTGGCAAATAACCATGGTATAAGCGGGATAATCCACGGCTCCGCTTCGCGTCAGGTGGTTCTTCGCCTCCACGTCGTGCATTAAAATCCTTTAACGCACGGCTAGCCGTGGATTATCCCTTACATGCCATATTTCACATGTCCTGCTTTTGACACAAGCAGCTACAACAGAGTTACAACCGATGTTTATAACTAGCACTGTTTGCAGTTTAACCAAAAGCTCTCTGATGCCCCAACATCAATAATGACAGAAAACTACACTTGACAAGTTCATTCACAGACTCTTTATAATTTATGAAACATTTTGAGTAAAAAAAGAACAATGTAGAAAGAACAGAGGGCCTGTCAGCCACAGAAACATTCATATGTCATTTTGGATATAGAACACATATAAGACACATCTTTATTTAGATATCATGTAAATGCAGTGTTGCTTTAAAGCTCAGATCCTGATGTCCGAGATGCTGTAATACTCTAATCGTCTCACACAAGCTCATGGTGCGTCTCAAGGAAGGCAATAGACTGTATAGTTATCATCTGAACAGCACATGATCCGTCCCGGAAACTATACAACCTACTACCTCATCTTGAGAGACACACACCAAGTGCGAGTGATTTCAGGTCCAGCTGTGTGACAGGTGTTGTGTAGTTGAGCCGGTCTCCTTCAGAAAGACAGTAGATTGTATAGTTATCTCACAGGGAGATTTCACGCTCCACAACTATTCAATCGACTACCTCAACTTCAGGGACCGAGACAAACACACCAGAGCTTCACGTGCAGCGCTTCTCCCTTATGACTTCTGAAGAAGAAAGAACATCGTTCAGTTTCAATCATGGAACATCTATTTTTAATATTGAAGAGTTTGAAATTGTTCAAAAATCATGTGTTTTTTTATTGTGTATTCCAATTCATATCAATCAAACTGCAGTTGGTTTGTTTTGATTTAAGCCACAATAACAGCTAACTAACACAATAAAGACATGATTTTTGAGTTGTCTCATTTTGGAACCAAACTCTTCATGGTTTTGTCATTCATAATGTGTACACATTTACATGTTGATATATAGTGTACATATTGACCCTTTAAAGTGTAATATGTCAATGTGATAACAAATGTGAAGCGTGTTTCACAGCATGGTTCATGTTCATTTTTACGTATATATTTTTACTTTTTAAGATGTTTAAATTAACAGTGTATTAAAGGTGAACATGGATCTAAATGAACAATTACCTAAATTAATGAATGCTGCAAAAAAATAAAACATACAGTGCAAGGCCAAGACCAAATATACAACGTGTGAATGTAAGATGTCCGTAACTATCTGAGAAATAGTCTGTTTTCAGTAGTATGTCATTGTTAAATGCAGCAACATTGAGGCATGTCTTACAGTGAGGGAAATAAGTATTTGATCCCCTGCTGATTTTGTAAGTTTGCCTACTTACAAACAAATGAAGGGTCTATAATTTTTATGGTGGGTTTATTTTAACTGATAGACACAGAATATTTAAAAAAATCAGGGGAAAAAAATGTTATATAAAGGTTATAAATTGATTTGCATTTCAGTCAGTGAAATAAGTATTTGATCCCCTACCAACTAGCAAGAATTCTGGCTCCACAGATTGGTTATGTGCCTATATGGACCACAGATTAGTCCTGTCACTTTAAGAAAGTACTCCTAAATCAGCTTGTTATGTATATAAAAGATGCCTGCCAACAGAATCTGTATCTTCCAGTTCAACCTCTCCACCACCATGGTCCAGACCAAATAGGTTTTAAAGGATGTCAGCGACAAGATTGGAGACCTGCACAAACCTTGAATAGGCTACAGACAGAAGCTTGGTGAGAAGGAGACAACTGTTGGTGTGATTATTTGGAAATAGAAGATATACAAAATAACTATCAAATGCCCTTGTTCTGGAGCTCCCTGCAATATTTCCCCAATGGGGTAAAGATGATCATGAGAAATGTTAAAGATCAGCCCAGAACTACACGGAAGAAGCCTGTTCATGATTTCAAGACAGTTGGGAACACAGTTAGCAAGCAAAACATTGGTAACACATTGGTAACACGCTATGCCACAGTAGACTGAAATCCTGAAGCACCCGCAAGGTCCTCCTGCCCAAGAAGGCCCGCCTGGCTCGTCTTAAGTTTGACAATGAACATAAAAATGATTCAGAAAAGGCTTTGGCGAAAGTGCTGGCACTGCTGTGAGACCAAAATGGACTCCTGTGTTTGGAGGGAGAGAAATGCTGACTATGAGCCCAAGAACATCATGTCTACAGAGAAGCACAGTGTTGGAAACATTCTGCTTTAGGGCTTTTTCTCTGCTACAGGTATACAGGATGACTTCACCGCATTGAGGGGCTGAGGGACGGGCCCATGTACCGTAAAATCTTGGACGAGAACCTCCTCCCCTTAGGTCACTGAAGATGGGTCATGGATGAGCCTTTAACATGACAAAGACGCAAAACATATTGCCAAGACAACCAAATAGTGGCTTAAGGAGAAGCACATTAAATGTCCTAGCCAGTCTCTAGACCCTAGTCCTATAGAACCTCTGTGAAGGAGGCGAAAACTCCAATTTGCTGAGCGACAGCCAAGAAACCTTAAAGATTGACAGAGGAGTGGACTAAATGTATCCGGACACATGTGCAAACCTGGTGACCAACTATCAGAAATGTCTGACCTCTGTGCTTGCCAACAAGGGTTTCTCCACAAAGTACAAAGTTATGTTTTGCTTGGGGATCAAATACTTATTTCACTGACTGAAATGCAAATCAAGTTATAACCTTTATATAACATTTTTTTCCCCTGATTTTTTTAAATATTCTGTGTCTATCAGTTAAAATAAACCCACCATAAAAATTATAGACCCTTCATTTGTTTGTAAGTAGGCAAACTTACAAAATCAGCAGGGGATCAAATACTTATTTCCCTCACTGTAAGTCTTCACACATCATTCATGAATCTGATAAGTTCTGGTGTCAAGTGCCGTGACATTTGTAGCAGTTTCGTGTTAAAAGAAAAGTGTTTAAATGCAAAAGGAAATGTGGACGTTGCTGAATCTATTTCTGTGTTTCCTCTGTTCTTCCTTCCTAACAGTTGAACAGATCAAAGCCAGCGATGACATGTTGCATTCATTTGAGAAACAAAAGTGAAGCAGAAGAAAGAAGTGCTCATTTCTTCAAGACCGTGTCTTTTAGACTGAAGTGTAGGGGCTTTGAAAGAGTCTGGACTTAACTCTGTAACGCTGTAATGCTTCTGTCACAAACACAAGTGACCCGTCTTACTTATACAGCATACGCATTTGTGTTAAAGCTATAGACACTCCAAATGTAATCAACAGATAGAAACTTAAAACCTCCAGTCTGATGCAATTAGGATTTACTATAGTAAGCTGTAGTAAGTTTCAGTATACTAATATTACAGTGATTGCTATGTATGGCCTGCTGGAATATTCTGTAGTATGAACTGAATTAAATTGATCTTCTGTAGTAAATACTGTTGTAAGCTTTCTATAGTTAAGTTCAAAAACACTGTACTGTTTAGGAATTTTACTACAGTTTACTATAGTAAATACTAAATTAATTAAATTAACTAATTAAATGTTAGCATGTTGTTAAGATAATGCTTTCCTACATGCATAACAATGTACATATTGGACACAGCGGTTCGAGCGTGGCACTAGCATCGCCAAGGTCATGGGTTGATCCCAGGGGACTGCACATAGTCAGAAACAAATGTATAGTACAATACGATGTAAGTCGCTTTGGATAAAAGCGTCGGCCAAATGCATAAATGTAAGTGTAAAATGTAAACATTAGATTGACAATAGACATTTATCACAATTTTCAATGAGAATGTTATAATGTATTTTTTGATCATCTGATCCATCAAGTTTCAAAATCTTAATCTTGAAAGCATCAAACGCAGGTCGTGTAATGTTGACATGTGTTTCGTGTGGATTGAACCCGCGTGTCTCCGTACAGAAAGATGTCTGACGTGTGCGTTTAGAGACGGTCTGTGTCTTGGATTTGAGAAGAACTGTTTGTTATTCAGTCACAGTATATGATGAAGGTCTCACAAACAGAAGAACTCTTTCATACATGAGATGAGTTTCATATCATAAGAGAGAGCGTTTGTGTTTAATATCATCACAACAAGACTGTGTTCATTTCTAATGTTTAAATAGTTGAATGTAAGACGGTATATTCTCTTTAAAGAACTCTTTTTCTGTAACATTACGTCTTATTGTAATGTTTAGTGACTCTCAAGTACTGGCACAACTGACACAAAATGCAAAAACAAAATTCATGTCCATTGGTATTCTAACATAAACCTGAAAGTATACGTTGTTATTTTTTAGTTGAAAAGAAGTATACTAATAGTGCACTTAAATGAACTTTACGGAAGGGGTTAAGAGAAGAGTGTGGGATATATGTAAATGATAAAGCACAGCAGTCATGTCTGTTATATGATTGTCAAAATGTTGTTTCTTTCTCACCTCTTTCATCTCTTAATTGTTTTGACAGATATGAGAAAACCGACACGGAAACCCAGTCAACAGACAGGCCGATGTAAGTTCATCGATAAACTGACTGAAGTTACGCTGGACCACCACATGAATGTGACCGACACGTGAGGAAATGTGGTCTTCACATTTGTCTGGAGGTAATCAAATCCTGTTTATTTTCAATATGTGAACGAATAAAGTGTTGGTGTGTGTTCTGTTGTGTCATAAATGTGTCTCGCTGCAAATTCACCAAACAATAATCTTCTTACAGACCGACTGACGGATATAAAGCGGAAGTGCCTGCTGACGGTGTTTGTGTTGATCTGTATAACAAACACACACACAGCTTACAACATTCAGCGTAAAAATGAAAACTGAGTTCTGTTCTTTCAAATTGTTAGTCAGAACTCAAAGTTTCAAACCCGCTCACGACTGCACGAACAGATTCAAGAGAATTGCCGTGCACGTGCTCTGAAAAGATTCCGTTGAGTACATTTACGGTCTGTGAACGTCTTTATTCAGGTCCCCGTGAGACCCAGATACAGACTTCCACTCACACAATAACAAGAAATACCTGCTGAAGTTAGTGTGAGACGGCCCCGAAAACAACAGCTGGACATCCGACTGTGAGCTGTGACGATGTGTATGCTCCTACTGGCTGTTATTGAAGGTGATGAGCGAATAAAGCGTTTCCTGATAAAGACTCGCCGACTTTGTTCCTGGTTGCCACAAACAGAGAGAGAATGGAAGGGCGCTCAAAAATAGCAGGAAGTAGACGAGGCTGAAAAGGCGAGGAGTTCATGTGAGGATAGAGAGGGAGGAGTCGAGGAAGTGTTTTCTTCTGTGTGTCACCCCACCCTCCGTCCGTCCCTCCCTCCCTCCCTCCCTCCCTCCCTCCCGTTTAGTTTTGGTTTTACGGCGATACTTACAGACCTTTCACTTCTAGTTTTTAATGTCTAAAGAAAGATCTGTCATGTGAGAACGTAAAGTGTGTTAATGTGTTTTCAGGTTTTTTGTGAGTGATTTAAAGATGTTCTCAAAGCATGCTGGGATAGCAGGTCAACTTGTAATTCCACGCTTGAATGCATTTGAAAATGCTATATATGATTGTTAAGCTATAATTCGAAATGAGACATCTTCACAAAAGATCTCTTGATCTCTCTTTATTTGTGTCAGTGTCAGAGCTTGAGGAAGAATGGAGTTTGGTGTGGTATATCACCTATAACATTCACTGCTGTGTGGATCTTCACAATGCTTCTACAAGAAGCGTTTTCTCCTGCTGGAGTTTGTCTTTGTTTTAAAGGCCTTTGAATTTTTCCTTCACAGGTCCTAACAACAATGTGATGATACTATTTAAACACAACTGCATGTTTGTAAAGCCTCCGAAGAGGGATTTTTCTAAAGCTTTTGTGCAGCGACTTTCTCACAGTAAATAAAAACAAACACACACAGGCTAAAGAAACTCACCAGAGCATCACCATGTAGATCAGACACATTTAGGATCTTGTTTAATATGAAAAAGTCGGACGGAAACAATCATGGCGGTGAGACATGTGCGGGAGGAAGAGGAGAAGACGACAGAGCGATAGGAGAAAACGAACTGAAAGCAGAACTGAAGATGAGAATTAAACAGAATAAATGATGGAAATACCTGAGACACGGTGAAAATGTCCAACAAAAGGAGGTGGAGAACAGAGATCATTTTCACGTCTTGGTGGACAAGGTAAAAGCACAAAACTCTGGCGACCCTGCCAGTGCTGAACAGATTCAGATATGCCCCTTACGCCTGCCCACTTCAGTCCTGCTGCCAACAGAGAGAGAGAGAGAGAGACAGAGAGAGAGAGAGAGAGAGAGAGAGAGAGAGAGAGTGAGAGACAGAGAGAGAGAGAGAGAGAGAGAGAGTGAGAGAGAGAGAGAGAGAGAGAGAGAGAGAGAGAGGAGAGAGAGACAGAGAGGAGAAGAAAGAGAGAGAGAGGAGGAGAGAGAGAGAGAGAGAGAGGGAGAGAGAGAGAGAGAGAGAGAGAGGAGAGAGAGAGAGAGAGAGAGAGAGAGAGAGAGAGAGAGAGAGAGAGAGAGAGGAGGAGGAGAGAGAGAGAGAGAGAGAGAGGAGAGAGAGAGAGAGAGAGAGAGAGAGAGAGGAGAGAGAGAGAGAGAGAGAGAGAGAGAGAGAGAGAGAGAGAGAGAGAGAGAGAGAGAGAGAGAGAGAGAGAGAGAGAGAGAGAGAGAGAGAGAGAGAGAGAGAGGAGAGAGGAGAGAGGCGAGAGGGAGGGAGAGAGGAGAGGAGGAGAGAGAGGAGAGGGGGAGGAGCAGGGAGAGAGGCAGGAGAGGAGATGAGAGGAGAGTAGAGGAGAGGGGAGTGGAGGAGAGGAGAGGGAGTAGAGAGAGGAGAGGGGAGGGCGATGGGCAAGAGAGGGAGAGAGAGAGAGCGAGAGGGAGGCAAGGAGGAGAGGAGAGGGAGGATAGAGAATTAGAGTGAGAGAGAGAGGAGTAGCGAGGGAGAGAGATGGATCGGATTGGGTGTGTGGGGTTGTAGGAGTGAGCCAAGATGAGAAAGGAGAGGAGAGGAGGGGAGTGAGAGTAGAGGTGTAGAAGGAGAAGAGAGAGAGTGTAGAGGGAGTTGAGAGAGGTGAGTAGAGAAGTAGAGGTGCAGAAGTGAGAGGTAGGATTGTGAGAGGAGTAGGAGGCGAGAGAGAGAGAGAGAGGGAGAGGAGAGAGAGGAGAGAGAGAGAGAGAGAGAGAGAGAGAGAGAGAGAGAGAGAGAGAGAGAGAGAGAGAGAGTAAACACAGCAGCGAGTTCTTCAGGTCAAGTTTTAGTTCACTTGGTCAGGTTTAGTGTCTCTCATTCAGTCATGTGGACTTCGTCACCAGTCTTCCATGTTTAATGTTTTTTGGGGTGTTGGCATGAAATGTTAAATGCCGTCACCTGGCTCGAGTTTGAGGGCGGGAAATGGAACTGATCCAGAACCAGTGAAACCAATGAAACTCAGCCTATCCCACAAGAGCGTGTTGTTGCTCGACAACCGAAGGAAAAGATCCCAGAACAAAGAAAAAAACCCCACAATGTCAGAAAGATAATGTTCCAGATTTCAAACACGTCTTTAGAAGAAAAGTTCAAGACTTCTGAAAGAAAGTTTTTAGTCAGTTTATCATCTTTAGCTGTCCTGTGTTCATGTGTTGATTCAGTCCACATTTACACTCCTTTGACAGTAACGGATGAGATATCACACAAATCTTCACCTGACGAATCGAAAGAAACGTTTGAAATAGTCACAAAAAGAAAACGTTTTCTTTCAACTGAAATCCTTTTTGCAGAGTTCTCATCTCTGTCAGCTGAAGAGAGCAACAAGCAGAGGGAGAAAAGGTGAGAAGGTGAAGACCGAGTGTTTGTGTAAACTCTGTACTACATTCTTTCAGGTTCATGCTGACCCGTCTGAGACGTGATGGAGAAGGAGAGAGAGAGAGGAGATGCACAGAGGTGTGATCACGGGCAGCAGCGAGCGTGACGTCACTCGGACCCTCGCTTTCCTCCTTTTGTTATTTCTTGATGTATTTCCCACTGTACCGTCTGCACCATAACATGTGTACATCTGCTCTGTGAATCCCACACCTGACCGTGTCCATCCGATGAGAAATCACAGACTGAAATCAAACAAGTGAACAGAGAGGACGAACTTTTACAACGAGCGTCCGCTGGCAACGATTCAAGAAGAGAGTGAACACACGCTGACTGACATCAGGGAGGTTTCGCTTAAGTCCCATGTGCGTCTCAGATGTTTCTCCTGAGAAAAAGAGTCACAAGTGTGTCTGTCATTAGAGTTTGAGAAGAAATGTCAACAGTGTGTCAAACTGAGCTCAGATTTGTCTCGTCTGCAATCAGAAGTCAATATGATCGAAGATCTCGATATCAACTCAACTCACATCGACTCAAATCCAGACTGTAAAACTTTACTGTATTTTTGAAGCAGTGTTGCCAGTAACTTACTGAAGATTTAATTGCTTTCCTACTTGTACTGTTTTCAATTTGAGTTGAACTTTACTTTAACCACAATTAAAACACTTTGACTTTTGAGATTCAAAATGAGCAAGAAGAGACTGTCATTAGCACAGCAACACTGCAAAAAATGACATTCTTCATGAGCGTTGTTTTTTAGTAAAAATATTTGAAACTTCTTCAATTACGACACATTTTCATAACAAGAAAAGTGAGATAAGACATTCAGTCTTGTTTCATGATGCAATGGTCCAAAAGTCAGTGCGTCGCACTTTTCTGACACGAAACGATGTTGTTACGTATCCTCGCGCTTTTTTTAACAAAGATTCTTGATCTTTTCTGGTGGGTATACGGCGTAAACCTGCGCATCACACCACTGGTCAGCAGTCGAGAGAAAGATCATTTCATCACATGTCCACGTCCAATTTACATTGCTATGGCGCCACCTGGTGTCACGATAGAGAATCACGGGAGTAAAATAATGCCAACATATCTTACATTTATTAGCATGTTTTAAACATTATAAACAGTAGCACCAATGTTTACACCAACAATATACAATATGTTAAGTGAACGTGTTTGTGTCAGACTGACTCTCTGTTTCTGACTGTTTTACTGTTATATTGAATGACATAACAATTCATTACGAGATTTAATATTTGCAAGAAAAAAAACCGTTGTCACTTTCTACAGTTTTTTTTATAACAGCATTTAAATATTCTCTTATCCTTATATTTGAATTTTATTCTGTTTTAGATCAATTCTACCCTAAAACATTTCATTGGAAAAATGTTGGTCTTGGACAAAAATAGGAAAGAAAGAAAGAAAATCATAATTTTTTGTTTTTACAGGTTTGCGGCTCTGTCTGGCCTGTAGATGGCGCAATATAATGAGTTTAAACTCGATTACTGAACACAGTTCGGTGTAACATTAAATAATGTCTCATGTTGTTTACATGTCGTGATACAGTGACAAAATGAATGCCGTGTGAGCATTCAGCCTTTTTTGTTTCTGGTTAGAAAGATTTTTGATTTGTTGAGCTTAAACACAATCAACAGAACCTTTCTTAACTTTGCTATGTCGTGTAATTACAAAATTTATCAGACTAATGTTGAATATGTAGATTTTTTGTTTGAGATGGCTTTGATGTTTTAAACGTGTCATCACGATGGCTCTTGTGTCCACTTTACACCAGATCTTTGTTTTTTCCTCGAGGTTTTGAGTTGTGTTCACTTGTACAGCAGTAAATGTCTTCAGTTGTTCCGGATGTTTTTAGCACATTGTTTTTTTATGGTTTTATCCAAATTACTCACTTAGAAAAGTAACTGCACTTCTGTATGAGTTTCACAATCTGAGATTTCTATTCCTGATTCATTTACAAACACGTGGAGTTCTGAAAAGACTTGATCACGTTTCAATGATAGGAATGCTAGTGAAGATATGTTCGTGATCTAGTTGACTAGAGTTCACTGCTGTTCCACAAACTACATGCAGGAGAAAGCTCTTTGTCCTGCACACCGGCTGTAATCCAGATTTTTAATCCCGCGTGATTGACAGAAACTGCGGCCTAAAGCCCTTCAAGATCTGTGCTGTGTCATCGTGCTCTTATCAAGTAAACATCATCATCGTTATTTCCTCACACATCTAAAGCTGTGCTTCAGGTTCAGCATCACTCAAGACTCCGACACACGTGTCACATGCAGATCTGACAGTGATGGGTTGACATGACACGTAACTTTACTGTCAAAAACAGCCAGCAACAACACTTTAAACTAAACGCCAAGAGACCACGGAAAGGATCTCTGTCATGTCTCTGTTATTTCTGCTAAGATGACAGTAAACGGAGAGCAAATGGAGAGTTTTGCCTAAATGTCATCTGTCTTTCAATTTGAAGAGAAACGTGAAGTTGACCCCTCATTGAAACAACAGATGAGATTTTGGTCTGGCACGAGTGCCAGAGAGGTTTCTTCACATCCGGGTCGACGTGTTGCCGTGACAGATGGGTCCGAGTGAAATCCTCTTAAGAACTTTCTGCTGATGGAGGTTCATTCAGGAAAGCTTCAGAGCTTCTGGTCATCACTCCTGCACGGCTTCTCTCTTACTCTCATATAAACAGCATGTCTGCAGAAAAGGTGAGTGTGTGTTTTATATTTCATCAGTTGATCTGAATCCTGACGGTGTTTTACTGTGTTTTAATGAATGATTTAGAAGTTTTCGTTTCTAGATTTCTAGAATTCACTGACCTGCCTGATTCTGTTAAATGAAGGAAGTTATGAGATTTGTATGAATAATTTAATAACGTACATTCAGCCCATTGTATTGTCAGTTGATGAATCTCCTGCTCATATGGATCAGTGAGGTATAGTGACATCACTTCAGGCTGTGCAGGAAAGTTCAGTCAAAATATTCACGTGCATATTACTCAGAAAAATGTTTTTCAGTTTACATGTTTGTTTGAATCATGGCAGCGTGGTTGAATAAGTGTGCTAGGGATTTTCTAAGGTGTTGTACCTATTTATAGCTCTGCTGTGACTTAAGTGGATGACACACACGCACGCACACACACACACACACACACACACACACACACACACGCACATGTCTGGTTTACTATCCCCGTGGGGACAGTCCATAGGCGTAATGTTTTTTATACTGTACAAACTGTATATTTTATCCCCTAAACCTAAAGATCATAGAACACTTTCTGCATTTTTAGATTTAAAAAATATTGTTCTGTACAATTTATAAGCTTTTGTGTCCACGAGGACCTCAATTTTGGTCCCCACGGTGACACGAGTCCCCATGTGTTGGTGTGTATTCAGGTTTAGGTCCCCACCGGGATATACAAACAAGGCCATGCACACACTCGTTGAGTATAGTTCTGACTATAGTGTCGAGTAAGAAAGAGAAAGTTGTTCTAATGAGAAAGTTCTTTAGGGAATAAAAAGGATTCATCTGTTATAGCAGTGTTATTTTTGAGATTGTGAGTGTGATGTTGATGTGTTTTGTGTGGTGATGTAATGTGTTTTGATAACGGCTGCCCAACACGAGCACATTGCATAATGGAGTTATACATCACTATGTACAGTCATACTGTATCAATAAACATTTATCTACAAATCTCAAAATATAACATAACATCATGTATAATACACTAAATATACAGGTGTTGTTGAATGTAGATCTATTTCACATGTCAAATATAAATATATCACAGTTTTATTTCTCATCTCTGTACATGTTTATATTGTTCAACCAAGAGTCTCTTAACACTTTATAACATCATCATCAAATAGATCAATTCAAATAGAGGGGTCATATGGCATGAACACGTGTTCTTCTGTGTCTTTGGTGTGTTATAAGTCACTCATGCATGTATTAGACGTGTATAATTGCAGAAATGAAAGTGTGGGAACAAAAGAGTCATTCTATGTAAAAGCGAATGCTCACCAGACCTGCCTGAAACACCTCGTGTAGCCACACCCCCACAAATCTACATCAGTTGGTGGTCTGATTGGACTGAGACCGCCCAAATGTAGACACAAGTAAGGTGGGCGTACCTGTCAGCACAACTGAAGAGGAACCTGATGTTCCAGATATGGTCAGAGGCGTTACACGCTTGCAGTATTCCACCAATCACTACGCACTGGTGAACTGGCCAATCACAGCACACCTCGCTTTTCAGAGCCATGAGCTTTGTTAAAAATCTGTGTGTTTCTGAGAGGCGGAGCAAAGAGGAGATACAAACATGCACGGTGTGTGGAAAATACAGCGTTTATCAACCTTAAATCCTGTAGACACATTACATCACATCTAAAACAAACCATAATATTCCTTTTAGACGTGTCATGTGACCCCTTTAACTAAAATTAAGTGTATGTAAAACAAAAGGATGTGTAAGAGTCAAACATACAACCTTATGAGAAAATGAAGGATGTTTTTGTATAATTGGTAGATGGAACGTAAAATTCAAATATATTGTTTTTGTTGTTGTTGCTGCTACATGGATGTTTACTGGTGAGTTTTCAAACTTTTGTTGGAACTTTTCCCAATTTGTTTTTTTAATTTTTAAATCATAATTTTAATATTTAAGCTCCATTAATCTTAAATGTATAAATTCAGCATGCTCAAATAATGAAAGCCGGTTATTTCACACACATCAGAACATTACAGAAGCCCAAGAAGAAGAAGCCCGAGTCTTCTCCGGCAGAGTCTAACGGAACTGAAGCCAAACCCAAAAAGACCAAACCCAAGAAGAGCAGAGATCTGTCGTCTGAGAACAGTCCTGTCACTCAAAGTATGTGTGTTACATCATCAGGTGTGTGTGTGTGTGTGTGTGTGCGTGTGCGCGCATGCGTGTGTGTGTCTGTCTGTCTGTCTGTCTGTTTACAAATGTCATCATTTACATTTACTGAACTCTCTTACAGATGGAGAGAAAGTGACGAAGAAGAAACTACAGAAAGAGAAAGAATCACCAGACAAAGAGTCCAACACGAAACCTAAAAGTGCCACAAAGAAGAAGAAGAGTGAGTCTCATCATGTACATGATCTCACTTCATTATATCATTTCCATGTCAACTCTACACTAGTGAGATCTCCCCACACAGACAGAAGAAACATCTGAGAAGCAGTTCGTCTCCATTTGAGGAATATTTGTGGAACATATGCAACACTTCATGATTCACAAAATCACTTTAATGTTAATGATACAAATGTGTTATTGTTGGACAAGCAGGTTCTACAGACGACGACGATGATGAAGAGGAAGATGAAGTGATGCAGAAAAAGACAAAGAAAAAGTCTTCAAAGGAAAATGCTGATGGGAAAGAAAAAGAAAAGGAAAAAGACAAGAAGACCAAATCTAAAGGTGACAGACATGGATTATTGTGACTTGTGATTTACCCAGTATGATGTGACGTGTGCTCTGTGTACCGTTTCTTTTATAACTGATAACTAAATGACATTAATTTGACCTGACTTATGTTTTGTAAACATGCAGATGTCAAAGAGGACACAGACGCTAAAAGCAAATCTAAAGCAAAGAAGAAAGAGCCGGCCTCCATGTTTCAGATAAATGGAGACAAGCCAGACACCAAGAGTAAGAAGAAGGGTGAGATGAGATGTTTTTCATTCACATTCATGCCACACATGTACAGGTGTGTTATCTGTGCTGTGTCTGATGCTGTGACGTGACAGCGGTTAAATCTGAGAGTGAAGATGAGAGCGAGCCCCAAACCAAACCCAGCAAAACGAAGAAGAAGACCAGCGGCTCCAACGCAGCGTCCATGTTTCAGGCCGCAGCAGAGAAAGACAAAGACAAAAAGACGAAGAAGGCTAAAGGTCAGTCCTCCTCTACAGATGTGTACAGTTGAAGTTGTGTGTGTATAATGATATGATTGTTGTGTGTTTTGTGTGTTTGTCTTCAGGTCCTGCTAAAGAGGAAAGTGAAGATTCTGATTCAGAAGTGACACAAAAGAAGAAAAAAGGGAAAGGAAAAAAGACCAAGAAGGTGAGATCAGGACATTCAACTCACTCAACACACAAACAAGTGTATGAAGAGCTCATTTATGTGACTTTATCTTACATCACGTCTGTCTGTATATCTGTCCCCTGAGCAAATTATCTTCAAATAATCCTTGTTTTTATCGAGTAATCTGTAACTGTGTTGTAAAACATCTTTTATTTCAAATCATGAAAGTCACGTATGAAATTATCCGAGCACATTTCAGGATTTATACAAAAATGAGCATAAATACGTGCACACACTTTTACGGATGAACGTTTTATGCATGAAGCCCAATATTCCCTAATAAAAGTCTTTCTTCTATCCTGACTTATTCCTGTGAAGGAGGAGAGAGCCCCGTCTCCACCCATCCAGTTTGACAATCTGGAGGAGTTTGTACTTCAGCCGGCACCACAGGGTGTCACAGTGACGTGTAGAATGACCCGTGACAAGAGAGGAATGGACCGAGGCCTTTATCCAACATATTACCTGCACCTGGACAATGACAAGAAAGTATGACATCTATTGTGTTCATACAGGGACACCACAAACAAAGTGTATATTGTGATTGTTGTCATCTATAGTTTGTCTGTAGGAGATGATGAGTTGTCTTTGGGATATTTTGCCGTTTTCAAGCTCAGTCCTGATCCTGTAGATGTGTGACGGCTTTAAAGGGACACTTCACCCAAAAATGAAGATTCTGTCATCGTTTACTCACCTTCCAGTTGTTCCAAATCTGTATTAATGTCTTTGTTCTGATGAACACGGAGGAAGATATTTGGAAGAATGCCCATTAACTCCCATAGTAGGAAAAACACAATGGTAGTCAAAGGTGCCCCAGAACTGTTTGCTGTCCTACATTCTTCAAAATGTCTTCTCTTGTGTTCAACAGAACAAAAAAAATGATAAAGTATGTTTTCCTACTATGGGAGTCAATGGGGGGCAAAATCTGTCTGGTTATGAGCATTCTTCCAAATATCTTTCTCTGTGTTCATCAGAACAAAGACATTTAAACAGGTTTGGAACAATTTGAAGGCGAGTAAATGATGATTATCTAACCCACTGACTGAATTCATTTATCGTCTGTTATTTCTCTCAAGCAGGTGTTTTTGTTAGCGGGAAGAAAGCGAAAGAAAAGCACGACCTCAAACTATCTGATCTCTATAGACCCCACTGATCTGTCCAGAGGAGGAGAAAACTTCATAGGGAAGCTGAGGTAGCCTGCTTGATCAAATCTCTTTGTGTGTTCATGTGTATGACTGATGGTTGAATGACATTGTGTTTGTTTTAAGGTCCAATCTAATGGGAACTAAATTCACAGTGTTTGATAACGCTCTTCATCCGGACAGAGCTCTTCCAGACATGTCCAACGCACGTCAGGAGTTAGCAGCCATCATCTACGTAAGAAAAAAAAGCATTCACAGTTTGACTTTCAAAGCATTGTTTGGATATAGCCCAAGTGATATTTCATGATGTGATTCTAGGAAACAAATGTTTTGGGCATGAAAGGTCCGAGGAGAATGATTATCGTTGTTCCAGGCATGACTAAAGACGGCGAGCGGGCGCCTATACGACCACGGAGTGTAAGTAAAACGGACATTTCCTACGATTACTGATCTCTCTAGAAGAGGACAGACCGGCAATGT
This sequence comes from Triplophysa rosa, assembly GCF_024868665.1. Classification (NCBI taxonomy): domain Eukaryota; kingdom Metazoa; phylum Chordata; class Actinopteri; order Cypriniformes; family Nemacheilidae; genus Triplophysa; species Triplophysa rosa. Next base: position 527,507 of record NC_079896.1, on the reverse strand, counting down.
GTTTCGTCCCGTCAGGATAACGACGGCCTCCTCACGAAACATCAGAACAGAAACATGGAGAATCTGATCGAGCTGCGCAATAAGACGCCAGTGTGGAACGAAGAGACGGCGTCACATGTCTTAAACTTCAACGGCAGAGTCACGCAAGCATCCATCAAAAACTTCCAGATTGTCCATAACAAAGACCGTAAGTCAGAATGTTTGGAATAAAACACTCTCGTGCATACAGTAGATCAAGTAATGTTTTCTTGTGTGATATTTCAGAGGATTGTCACAATGCACAACTGCATTGTGATGCAGTTTGGCAGAGTGGCAGATGACGCTTTTACTCTGGACTACAGATATCCTCTGTGTGCCGTACAGGCCTTCGCCATCGCTCTCTCCAGCTTTGATGGCAAAATCGCCTGCGAGTAACCCCTGTTGAAAAAAACAGCATATGCTGTGTTAGGCATGTTTTGATGCTGGTTTGACCAGCTAAGGACCACAGCACATGACCAGCTAAGGACCAGCTTAAACCAGCACATGACCATCTTAAACCAGCACATGGCCATCTTAAACCAGCTAAGGACCAGTTTAAACCAGCACATAACCATCTTAAACCAGCACATGGCCATCCTAAACCAGCTAAGGACCAGCTTAAACCAGCACATGACCATCTTAAACCAGCACATGGCCATCTTAAACCAGCTCAGGACCAGCTTAAACCAGCACACGGTCATCTTAAACCAGCACATGACCATCTTAAACCAGCACATGACCATCTCAAACCAGCACATGACCATCTTAAACCAGCACATGACCATCTCAAACCAGCACATGACCATCTTAAACCACCTCAGGACCAGCTTAAACCAGCACATGATCATCTTAAACCAGCACATGACCATCTTAAACCAGCACATGACCATCTTAAACCAGCACATGACCATCTTAAACCAGCACATGATCATCTTAAACCAGCACATGATCATCTTAAACCAGCACATGACCATCTTAAACCAGCACATGACCATCTCAAACCAGCACATGACCATCTTAAACCAGCTCAGGACCAGCTTAAACCAGCACATGATCATCTTAAACCAGCACATGACCAGCTTAAACCAGCACATGATCATCTTAAACCAGCACATGACCATCTTAAACCAGCACATGACCATCTTAAACCAGCACATGACCAGCAAACCAGCATCAAACATACCAAACCAGCATACGCTGGGTTAGGTAGGTTTTGATGCTGGTTTGACCATCTTAAACCAGCTAAAGACCAGCACATGACCAGCACATGACCAGCTAAGGACCAGCACATGACCATCTTAAACCAGCACATGACCAGTTTAAACCAGCACATGACCAGTTTAAACCAGCACATGACCATCTTAAACCAGCACATGACCAGCTTAAACCAGCACATGACCTGCTTAAACCAGCACAAACCAGCATCAAACATACCAAACCAGCATACGCTGGGTTAGGTATATTTTGATGCTGGTTTGACCATCTTAAACCAGCTAAGGACCAGCACCTGACCATCTTAAACCTGCAAACCAGCATCAGAACATACCAAACCAGCATATGCTGGGTTAGGTATGTTTTGATGCTGGTTTGACCAGTTTAAACCAGCACAAGACCAGCATCAAACATAGCAAACCAGCATATGCTGTTTTTTTTAACAGGGACAGCATCCACGAACATGCTGAGAAACGCTTTCACTCGGCACCTGCTATACATCTACACATCTATACACATACGTCTATAAATATAAAGCCCATGACACCAGATTAATGTGATGTGTCTCTGCCAGATCTTAAGGAAGGCTGTATACTATTACACAAAAAAAGCATTTAAAAGTTTTAAAATGGGTGTAGTGGACAGAAGAAGTTGAAATGGTTTGATTTGTGAAGTGACCCCTGGTGGTGAGGAGGTCTCATTACATGACAATAAGAGCTCACACTGGTCCAAGGTTTATGACTTACCCCTTTAAAGTGAAAATGTGAGGATTTTATGTTTAGATACAGTGTAATGAAGACTAATATATTTGAGTACATTTTGTTTCACGTTAACATGTAAGAGAGCATTGTTATATTGTTAAAATCGTTGAAAACACTTTTTATGCAGTCTTGTTTATTGTATGTATTTGTGTTGGAATGTAAAGGTGTATATCAGAGAGAGCTAGAAAGTGTGTGCCAGTACACATGCAGATTTGAGATTAAAGTAAGATCATTGCTATAACATGAATTCACACATCAGCGTACGGAAGATACTCAAACCTCAAAAGACTTGAAGATATTCTCCAGATGTCGTTACAGAATAATTCATCGTGAAGTTGCGTTCTGTCATTAATGCCGTCTTCTCAAGTGTTTCTTCATCGTTTGATGTTGTGAGTTGTTTCGCCTTTACATGTCATTGTAGTTTTATTGTAAGCACGTGGATGTCTTTGATGAACTGTCTTGCATTAAGACACAAATCCAAATAAAAAGATGATCCCTTTGGTTTTCACCATGCATGAATGTGATTGTAGAAAAGTTTGGAATTGAAGACTTTGAATTGAAATAAATATGTATATTGATCACAATTACCTTTGACTGGCCTGAAAGGTTTTGGGTTGGACTGGAACGTGACAGCCGTGTGCACTGATATACACCATGACAAAAACTTATTTTCAGTGACTAATACTCACAGATTACATGGAATTGTTCTTTCTCTAAAACATGATTTTGTCACGCTGATGCTAAGTCATCACAGCCATTTAAGTGAATGACCAAATATGACTAATGGTGAGAAATGTGCCGATCTGTTCCAGCAATTCAGCTATAACATTTCTACTGCAGATTTTTCTCAAAATCTCTTAATACAAATACTGTGGATGTTGGAAGTCAATGAATGAATGAATGAATCTCTGGGACATCAGTGCTGACAGTAAACTTAAGCTGAGTATCTTCTTTTAAACCTTCAGCCTCAGGCCAGACGAGAGATGATCTGTCACAACCTGCTCGGTTGGTTGTCCAAACATGTAGGTCTAAGAAAGTTAAACCTGTAGTGTTGCTCTGATAGACAGAACTACTGTCATCTTGCTCTTTATAAAGCAAGAGTTGATAAATACGTTTAACTTTAATCTAGATGTGACCTACAGACGGAGCTCCACAGATGTGTGTTAAAGCAGCACACACAGAAGTTCAGGGAATGAGTATTATAATCTTAGGCTTGCTTCCACAGTATTACATCATTAACTTTGACTGTTTCGCTCTCTTGAGATGGTGGTGGTGGTGAAGAGTTTCACACTCATCGCTCAGGAATGTCAATGGATTCTACTAGAATTCCAGGACGATGAGGATGGTGATGAGGATGGTGATGAAGATGATGATGATGACCTTCTAAGGGTAGCAGAGTTTATTATGCAAACTGTAATTCACTCCCTGTTAGAAATTGTTTCAAATGCCCTAATAAACTATTTTGATATCTTTACTGAATAAACAAAGACATCAGGGAACTGCCTGAGAACATTTAAATTCTACGCAAAGATAATCACTTTAGTTTTAGATTTGATGGATTATCAAATATAAGAGTTTTGAATTATTTTGGATCTTTTTAATCGCAACACAATCCAAACAAATGCTAAATGTGTGTTCTAAAATGTGAAAAATAAGCTACTAAGAAAAAAGTGACCCAAAACTTTTTGCCATATACTGTATAAAAAGTGGCGCAACTTTTATAACTTTTCATTTTTTATTCAGTAAACTTTAATGATCCGGTTTGAAACTTTCTCTCGGCTCGTACCGTAGCTCGAGCGTTTCTCGCCTTTCTTCTTCAGACTCAAACGGGGGCGTGGCGTTTGAGGAGATCCCCGCCCCCAGCGCTGTTGATTGACGCCGAACAATGGCCACTCCTCAAACTTTTTTCCCTCCTTCATTTTCCACTGAAGTGCGTGAATTTCATACCAAACCCATACTTCACATTCCACCTTTACTGTCAAACCGGGAGAAATATTACTGAAAACAACAGATAAATATAACTTTAAAGCAATAAAGCTCGTGCTCTTCTGTCGGTTGCGGTGTTTACCGATAAAGGTGAGTTTTCGCACGTTCGCTCGTTCTTTGTCTGATCGCGTTTTGTCGCGCATTTCATGCCGAAGTTTTCGGATCTTTGTCATATTTCGCATTTTTCCTCGGAACTCCCCGCGTCGGGTGGGATGAGGGACACGATTCCGCGTGGATCTGCTGTAATAGTGAATGTGTGGAAGTGAGGAAGACTATTTTAGCCCGACAGCCGGGACTGTTGTTGATAAATTTGCCTTTTAAAGTTAGAAACATAATTTTAACTGTCGCTTCCATTGTTGTGTTGAAAATGTCACGCTCTTTTGCACAACATCGTTTTGACTCTGCTAGCAGGATTGTCCAAACGCTTACGACTGAAAATAAGGAAAGAAGTTTTATTTTTGTAGGGAATTGTGAGGAGACGGAAAGAAGCGAAGCGAAGTGTTTGGAGAGATCGTTTACTCCCTTTTCTACGTTTACAGGTAAGTGTGTTGTTTATGTTGACCAGACGAAAAGTTGACTACGTTAAATGATTTCGATCGTTTTATTATTGACATGCAAGTAAAAGTATGGAAATATAATTTATGTACTTTTGGCGAATGCAAGATCAGTACTTGCAGCAGCACAAGTTTTGTAAATTACAGTATTAAAGTTACATTACTTGTGAAATGAAAGCAAATGGATAAAATGATACGGTTGACTCCGTAACCTACATAGTCATAGTAAAGACATAATTTACTATGGTATAAAGACTCACAACGTCAATGAACCGTGGGTGCTGGCCTGGAAAACGGTCATATTTGCCTTCGGGGAGATATTATGTACAGTCATATATATGGTCCAGCCATTAAAAAAATAAAATACGTTTTATATATAATTTCAACGTAAATAAAATATTTTCTCTTGTTATTATCTGTAAACTGTCAACAAAAATATGTACAGCTGAAAACGAATAATTTCTGTCAGTTGTATCAAGTTTCCCGCCTTTCCTCAGATTTATATCGTTTGAATATCAACGATCCTCTCATAAACGATAACATGCATGTCTCTGTTTAGTATTAATGTGTTGTTTAGTGATGTATTCTCATGTGAGATGGTGTAAATATTTCCTTCTCGTAAATATGTAATTGTGTTTTTTTATTGTTCGAGTGTCTTACTATAATAGGACAGGTTTCATTAAAGAGAAATGTTGTGCTTCAGGTTGGACTCTGTCAGTTCAGCCCAAACTGCCTCTTCAGGTTCTGCTGCCTGCTTTGAGTTGTCTTATAATTTATCTTTCGCCTTATTTCTTAAATCCTAAAGCCTCGCTCAAATGGTCCAAATCCAGCTATAGATGTAGGTCAAATAGTTTTCCGGTTCAGTTACTTTCTGAAAATTTAATTTTGAAGCCATATAACGTTAGTGCGTGTTGTTGCTTGTGTATGTTAGACGGCATTTATTTGTTTACTCAAAGTAAACCATTGAACAGCATTGATTCCAAATACATTTGCACTGCTAAGACAATCCAGCAGATGTTGTTTTGTAATTCGCAAGTGCTTGAATTGGTGTGTTTTTTGTTTACCAAACATGATAGATTTGTCAAGGATTCACTTTGTTTTCCGCGCTTTATTTTTCCTATGCGTTTACAGCATTTGAATTATTTTTAGACGTTTGGGTAAATGAGATAAATCTGAGGTTTTACTCCAATTCCAGATCACTTGGGTTCACTCTGTGTAAAATGAATACACTTGTTTTGGTGGCGCATATCAAAATAGAACGATGGTAGAAAAGTGTTTGTCCGTTACTGGAAGTTCAGAACTTGAAATTAGCTCGTGACGTGAACCTTCAGCTGCCTCTTCTGGTATTTGTCACATCCGTGAGGTTTTATGTGCGCTTTACTGTAAGGTGCTTGTTTAAAGCTTCTATAGAAACAGAAGATTTATCATTATTTCTCAGTTTTTAAGCAAAATGAAAGACCTCAATGCAGTTTTAAGTCCATCACTCATGGCATTTTTGCTATTCTCGGGTTTTGGCATCTTTAATATTTTGTTTTTCTTTCAGTCCTTTGCATTTGTTCTTTTTAAATCAAATGAGGTTTGGTGCGATAGGGTGTTTGTAATAGTTTAGCCACAGTTTAACATAGGAATGTTTTCAGGGCAACACATCTGTGCGTCGCGTTGTAATTTAAGTAAACTTACATTTTCGTGTGATTCTCAACAGATGCCGCATGTTGCCGTTTAATGGCTTCCGCAGTGGGCCGCATTTGTTGTTCAGCTGCGAGTTTGCAGACGTCACGACTATCCCCGATCTCCTGCGCTCGCATGCCCTGCCGATATGCCATTTCAACGACCGCTTTTGCTCATACCTGCTAAATAGAGCCGTGCTGTTTGATAAGCTAACAAATCCATTTTAAAGATGTTTGTTCTTACGTTGAGGTCTTACTGATGGTACTAAATGCAGCACTGAAGATTGCACCCGTTTAACAGCGACGAGAATCACACTCAGAAGAATCAACGTGCCTGATAGAGAAAGAAAATGTTTTTGAGTCTCGAGCAGATCTTCCTGAAGAGCGAGCGAGCGTGTGTGAGATTGGAGTGGATTGTTTGTGCCATGTGTGTTTATGTTGCTGGCCGGTTGACAGTTCCTTTAGCTGGTTTGTGTTAAGCTGAGAGTGTAATGAGCCTCTTTCCATTTGTGCCGTCTAAAGCGCCCTTTTAGCACCCGCCGCAGAAGTGCCTCTCCAAATGGTGACCACTTACCTGTCTGTCAACAGAGCCCTGAACAAATATCTCGCCGTGTGTTCGAGCACTCGAATTGAGAGATTTTCAGAGTTTATCCACGAAGCGGCTCTTTTGTAAAACGCTCTTTTGTTTTGCCTCAGACTCTGTGTGTTTGCAAAAGGAAACGTTTTATGTGGTCTTCTCTTCAGTTCCTCAAAATGTAATTTTTCCTTTTTGAATTAAAGACTTTTTCCCCGTCGTGCTTGAAGGAGCCGTCGGCGAGCTGTGAGCCAAAACACACACACACACCATGTGTCGCTGTGCTTTATTAATAATGATGTAGAAGCTGCTTATGAATGTGTGTTTACATGGCGAGTAAAATTGATGTCTGCTCTCGAGACGCTTGTTTACATACATTTCCTGTGTGAGACATTGGCAGATAAGGTTTTTTGGCATCTCCGTGGCCTTTCGACTTGAGGGAGGGGCGAGCTGTGGGCTTGAACAGTGTAGTCTTTGTTTCTGTCTGTCTGAAGTTGCTAAACTTTCCAGTTGTTCTTGAAAGCAACTGTTTGTGGCAGTGAGTTCACGGAGCAGTCACATTCACTCCCTATACACACCTGAGACGCACTCCTCACCGGAAAAAGGAAGACAGATATTTTTGGATATATTTTTGAAGTTGTTTCGCATGATTCCTATCAGAATTTCAGAATTGTTATGTTGAGCTTCTGTGTCTTTGGTGTGTTATAAGTTGCTCATGCATGTATTAAACACGTATGATTGCAGAAATACAAGTGTGGGAACAAAAGAGTCATTCTATGTAAAAGCGAATGCTCACCCAGACCTGCCTGAAACGCCTCGTGTAGCCACACCCCCACAAATCTACGTCAGTTGGTGGTCTGATTTGACTAAGACCGCCCAAATGTAGACGCAAGTAAGGTGGGCGTACCTGTCAGTACAATTGAAGAGGAACCTGATGTTCCAAATATGGTCAGAGGCGTCACACGCTTGCAGTATTCCACCAATCACTACGCACTGGTGAACTGGCCAATCACAGCACACCTCGCTTTTCAGAGCCATGAGCTTTGTTAAACATCTGTGTGTTTCTGAGAGGCGGAGCAAAGAGGAGATACAAACATGCACGGTGTGTGGAAAATACAGCGTTTATCAACCTTAAATCCTGTAGACACATTACATCACATCTAAAACAAACCATAATATTCCTTTTAGCCGTGTCATGTGACCCCTTTAAATCTATTTTTTTATATGGCAACATACTTTTTATCCTGTTTTCTATATTCTTCAAAGGGTAGTTTTAATACTCAAGAAATGAGATGGCAGAAATCAGATCAGAACGAGTTAGGCAGATTTTATTTATGTGTCTTTCTCTCCTTTGCTTTGGCATAGAAATGTGACTAGTAAGATCAGTCAGGGGCTTTTTTTGCCATCCCACGAGTCCTGCGTCGTCTCTCTTTGCATGTCTTTTCAGTTTTCATGGGGTTTGGCACCGGTCCCTGCCTTAGCCACTAAATGAACAAGTCAGGCAAGAGCACCGCTTCACAAATTCGCCTGAAGATTTTCCAAGGAAAGTGCTGAATCAGACCGTAGTGTGAGTTTTCTGGCACGCACGACATGCTTTGTGTCAGTCTTTCCTCTGCCGGCTGAATCAGGAGTGGAGTAAACCATATGGAGAGATCTGAGGGCAGACGGCATCCTGGAAAGTCACCCCCTCGGATAATGTGAAACGTTAGGAATCAGATGCCGTTAACATCCCGCAGATTCGTGTCTAGCTGCTTGTGGAGAGGGAAACGTTTTTCTGTTGACCGGCTGTGTCACATGATAATGTGGAGTAAGGAAGTTGTACTTGTGTAAAAAGTAAAATGTTTAATGATCATAGTCGAGTGCATTACTAATAAATCTATTTTATTCAATCTCTCTCTCTCTCTCTCTCTCTCTCTTCTACTGCTCTGATTGTTTCCTGAGAGGACGTTAAAGGAAGTTATTGGAGGAGTAGGGTAGAAGAAATGTGATTGAGAAGTGGTTAAAGAGAACAAATGTTTATTAATCTCAGTCCTTAAAGAGCTGAGGAAATGTTTTGATGAAAGTTACTTGTCTCTTCCAAACCTTGACCTTTCTGAAAGGCAATACAGATTTTTTTATCGTATCAGCGTTTCGTCCAGACGAAATCCAGCGTTTTTGGAGCCTGAAACCTCGTCCCAGAGTGGATAGATCTGAAAACGCCAACCTTGCATACAGCCGATCCATATATTTTCTGAAACGATGATGTCATCACCCCAGCGCGCAAAGTTTATGCGCATGCTCCAAGTCTCTAGATGTCCAACACATTCTACATAGCCCTTGAGATGATGCAGCTCAGACTCACGCCTATAGCCACCGTACAACATATATTATTGCATAATGATTTTTTTAGGGTCTTTTGAGGTTGGAAGTGAATGTGTGTTGGCTGCATGAAAAGTTTTTGTCGCAGAACTGTTCTCTGGTCAGACTGGGTTGATTTGGACAGTTGTTTGTCTAGCTGACCACCCATAGGTTTTATAGTGACCAGTTGCCGGTGTGTGGTCTTGTGTCTAAAGGCCATAAACACTCTGTGGTTTTTAAAGGAAGAGCATCAAAGCCAGATAAGCTAAAGCAAACCACCGGTACAGCAGGTTTAACACTCTTGAGTCCATGCACATCAGTTCCTTCAAACATGTTCAGACATCTGCAGTCACGTGATCACACGCTGATGTGTGTGATAGAACGCTTCAGCCAATCACGCAATTTCTACATTGTTTCATCTGCCTGATAAATTTGCATTTTACTAAGATCACTCAATGAACTTATGACATGTTTTGATGTGTCTTGTTTTAATGGTTCTAAATGAGTTGGCCGTCAATGAGCCAGTTTCCTCTCTGGAAGGAAGTGCATGTGTCTTGTTGTTGTTGTTGTTGTTTTTTTTTGGTGTCCAGGGGTTAAAGAGTTTTCTGCAGTGGTGTGAACGGTGCGGTTTTGGCCATAGTTGGAAATCTGTGCCGGAGAATAATGAGAAGAGAGTAGAGACTAAACGTCTTCGTCTGTAATCTGAAGCCAGTCAGCAGCTGCTACACTTGTCCAACCCTGTTGTTCTCTGTGTGTGTGTGTGTGTGTGTGTGTGTGTGTGTGTGTGTGTGTGTGTGTGTGTGTGTGTGTGTGCGCGCGTGTGTGTGTGTGTGTGTGTATTAGGGGTGAGTGTGTGAGCGAAGAGCGGGTGTGTTGTGGAAGCTGCCTGGAGGGATAAGGTCCTTGGGGGCGGCTTTTGCCAACAAGTGTTCCAGCTGCAACGCTTTCCTGACAAATCTCACATTCTGAATCGTGTTTGACAGGAAGAACATTTGAGAGAGAGACAGAGAGACCCATGCATTAGTGCCTTTGACTTTATCCAACAGTGTTGGGTGTAACTAGTTACTAAGTAATTAGTTACTGTAATTAAATTACTTTTCAAATTGTTCTAATTAGACTAAATACTGTGTGTAATATATGTGTGTGCAATAGTGGAACTTTATGTAGCTTTATATTATTTATTTGAATGAATTAAAAGAGCCGTTTCATATCTATCCTTCAATCACTTAACTAATCAAGGTTGATGTAGGATATAGAAAGTAATTAGTAATAAGTAACTAAATACTTTTTGGAGAGAGTAATTTGTACAGTAATCTAATTACACTATTGAATATGTAATTAGTAACTAGTAATTCATGACTTTTTCAGAGTAACTTGCCCAACACTGTTATCCAGTGCTGTCACCTCATGTCTTCTGCATCTCTTGTGCTTTCATGTCCCACACACAGGAAAACAAAAGGTTGGTTATGGTCATTGCATCCCTTGTGTCTGATCTTTCACTGGCAGAAGAGCGAGAAGACCTCCCTCCTCAGGATCCTCCACTCGCTTATTTCCCGCCAAATACATGCGTCTGTGATGACTAACACACAGATGGGCTCCGGCGCTCGCTCTCAGAGGCTTGAATTCACTGGAAAGTCCCCGTGTTCCTCTGACAGTTTGTGGAGTCTGACTCTGAAAGTGGACAAGACTTCAGTATGAGATGAGAGGTTCTTTATGAAACATTGAATTCACGTAACATTCATTGCAGTGTGACTTCTCATCATTTACTCTATTTGGATTCTTTGGTGGATTTGAGATTTCTTTTGTGTTCTGTAACTTTTCATGTTTATTTATTTGTACAGCACATTATAGCAAAGCACCTTTACGTAAGGACACAATATAAAACACAAACAAATTCAAAAACATTTGGATAACTGAAAAATTTGGAATCATTTTATAGTGATTCTTTTGCCTTTCTATTGCCGTCTCTGTTTGAATTAAAGCTGCAGGTTACTTTACAATCTTATCATTATGTGTGTAAAAGACGACAAACTTACATTTCCCTCAAAATCATACCCGACGGCTTGATTTGTAAATCATTATTATAATCTTACCATTGTGAAACTGGGTGAGGAGACAGTTTTTAATACCGTCTTGCTCTTGAATGTTTATGTTCTTGTTCAATAGCAGCTTTGACCTAATGCTTAGTTTCTTGTTGATATCTGATTTGTTTTTCTTATTTACTAGGGATGCACCGATAGGATTTTAACAAACAACAATTGGTCAATTGCACAGTACTTTACAATACTAGTTAGTTTAATTTAATGCAGAAAAAAATTACTGAACATGAATTGGATCCATTTAAAAGATCCATTTGATCCATTTTAAGAGAGGCACAAGTTAAGACATGACAATCTTCAAAGGTGATTTTTGCTATCCAATATTTATTTTATTAACAACATTAACTCATATTTGACTTAACATTGAACATTTCTTTAATAAACTTAAATAAAGTCTGTGCTGTTGCTATTGAATTATTTTGCTCAGAGAAAAACATTGGATTATTCAGACTCATTGCCTCCATGCAGTTTATTAACAAACCATCGGTAGCTGCCTTTTTCATGCTATTGCCGATATCGGCCGATACATCGGTGCATTATTTACTCACATTAGTTTTTTTAAGGGTGACTTTCAGTGCAGTGATGTGGTGTGGCGTAATATCTCACTTACAAGTGTTAATACTTAGCATTCCACGATAGTTTCTGTCAAAACATGGCAATAGAGAAGCGGTTGCCGTAGTTACGCGATAAAACATACATATCATTGACTCTAATAGACCACAAATATAACATTACAACTACTAAAACGTTTGAGTTGCAGACAATATTAACAGTACAGAAAAAAGATGACACAAAGATGCTAAAGCTATTATTTTAGATAAATACGCAAAAAGAATAAACACCCTTTTAATCCGCTATAACGCAATGAATTTTTTTCAATAATCGGGTATCATTAGTCTTATTTTATCTCTGAAAATAAGCGTCATTACTTTCTCCACTTCAATATACATGATATCATTCATCGCGTTTGAGATGCCCCTTCATTTTTTAAGGTAGACTCAAACAAACTCAGGACAATATGTTAAAAACAACGCGTAACATAACTTAAGGGAACACTTTAGCAGATAAGAGTAAATACTTATCGACAGCCTTCAGGTTTCTGTAAGTGAACCCTAAGGTTTTTTTTCTTGCAACCCGTTTTTCATTAAGGGTTCCCTTAACCCTATATCTAAGGGTTTTCTTAAAGGTGGACTGCCACAGTGTGTCATGCATTCTGACTTCTTTACAATGTTAAACGTGCTGGCTTCTCATGCTTGACATGGTCAGCTTGTCAAAAAACGAGTTGGACGTGTCACGTAGTATTTCTGTGCTTGATACACTCTGCCAGCGTTCATATTGGTTTCTGAAAAAAAAATTTGAACATGAAAATACGTTTCGTAACAACTTTTCTTTGTCCCTTATTGGACAATTGTCCTGTAAAAGCACGCCCACGTGTCAACCAGCTGGAGCAAGAGCGAGAGAGCACTGCGTTCGCGAAGTTCAGCTGTGTTTGTTTGTTCACTGCATTTCGGTGATGGATGTTATATAAATGGTGGATTTGGCAATGATTTGAAACTGATAGGTGGAGCGGTCCAAGCGCTTAAAGATGCTGGACATGATCTGGACGCGGTAAGTGAAACTGAGTCATATGTCTGTGTTTTGTTGGCAATGGGTGCACACTAGAGCTGTAATCGGGCCTTAAAAGTTAGGCCCGACAGGGTCCGAGCCCAGCAGAATTCGGCCCGAGCCCGACAAGTACATTTTGATTGACAGCTTTTTAAAAGCCCGAACCCATTTACAGCCCGACATTAGGCTATTCAAATGTACGCACGCACACAGCTTTTGTCAAGAATGCGTCATTTATACATGTTTTAACATAATTTATTAATGACTAACGTAGGCTATAGGCCACTTGGAAGTTGGAACAAAGAAATAAAATAAGTCCTCTGTAACATCTCACATATCCCACTGGCTCATTATTCTCATTATGCACACGGTCAAAACTTTTCCTCACCTCAGACTTTGCTTTAGTTGCTGGTGCAATCGAAACGTAATCGCCAGAGGCAAGCCTCCGTTTCACCTCCTCAGCATCCATTTTCCATTAATCGGAACGCATCACATGACCGCTCATTTACCGCGCAAGCCTGGCCCGAGCCCGTGTAAAATGATAGAAATTAAGCCCGAACCCGAGATCTTCAGCTCTAGTGCGCCCTTGCTTTAGTTCCTCCCCCGTCGTTTGTTTTCGGAAATAATCGTACAGCTGTATGAGCCTGTATCTGTCTTTTATAAATGTGATCAAAATACAAACTTGCAATACTACTCTATAGGTACTCGAGATTAATATGAGATGGCAGAAACTGTGTGTGTTACGTCCGCTTTAACTTTAGGGGTTTGTGCACTGGGCTTTTGTGTTTTTCTCAAGGCTGTCACAGTGAACACTTCTAGTACCACTTCAACCTCTTAGATTTTCGTCCACATAATCATCATGACAACATTTATATCAGCTGTGTGATGTTCATGTAGTTCTAGTTCAGTTGCAGTAGCTCTTGCGCATGACATTGAGTCATGTTATTCCAAAGAAGCCAGAAAGTAAACCTCAATCATTGCTCCATTCCTGTGACTAAGCCTTTATGATTCTGGTAAGAAAGAATATTCTGGCAGCTGAAATCCCACCCAAACTCCTCCAGTATTCCAGACCCCATCGGTAGGAAATGTCTTTGGGAAAGTGTTGGTCACAAATCCATGTTTTGTAACTGATGTTAGATCATTTCTGGGCTTTATGTTAAAGAGATGGTGTTTGAACTAGTACCAGGTGGATGTTGTAAACTCAGAGAAGCAGTGCTGTGTGAGATAGTGGGCAGGGAGGGTTGTGTTCATTCAATGACCGACTCAATGAATGTGTGAGCCGTCATGCATTATTTACATTCCTACACCACATGGAAATTCTTCAGCATTATATACTGACTAAGAGCTCTGTTTTGAGTCGAGAGAGAGAGAGAGAGAAAGCAGGGTTATGAAGCTAAAGCGTCTGTGTGGATCCTCATGTGTCAAATCATCCATTGTGAGGTGTAAAGCTCTGCCGGCCTTATGGGAAAATCAGCATTTGTGCATATTTATGTTTTGTTTAATAATCATTGTCAAAGACTTCATCACGTAGTCTTTAAGGTTGCAGGAATGTGTGTTTGAGTTGTGACATTGCCAAAACTCTTTGCCTTCGTGTGTCTCTTTACCCCATGTCGGTTATTCACAAAGTGTTCGTTATTTTTTTTTGTTTTATTGTAGTTTTATTCATATTAGTAATTGTTAATAATTAATAATTCATTTTTAAAATATTGATATTTAAGCTTAATTTATTTAATGATGTTTAAAAAATTTCTATTCAGTTTCGGTTTAGTTTTCACTTATTTTTGGTTAATTATTTTAGTTCATTAATCTTCATTTATTCAGTTTACTGGCTAAAGCAACATTTCCGGTTTTCCTTTTCCTTTTTCAAGTAATATTTGAGCCTGTAGTTTATTTGATTTCACTCAACAGAAGTGTTTTAATAGATTTAGTTTTCGTTAAAACAATTCTGAAGAGAAACACTGCCAGATTAGTATAAAAACATTTCTTCCTATCTGTGTGTTTTTATTGCTTAAGTACACAGTTTGATTATATGTGTTTTGTATTTATTAATGTCAATCTGATGGTATTATAATATACAGTAGTGTTGTTAGTACTTCAGCAGGAGCGTCCAGGTCTCCAGGCGTGCTGATGTTGCGTTTCGTCCAAAACAATCACACTGTTTTTCAGACTCTGAAGTGGATGTCTAAATTGGTCAGTTCCCCCAGCCCACCCCGACTCCCCCTAACTCAACACTCCTCCCTCTACCCCCTCCCCTCATCCCTTGCTCTCCTCTCCTTATTTGGACAGAGTGCTTGGGAGCGCAGGGTGGGGCAAAGGGTGAGTGAGAGTGGGCTTGCTTGACATGAGTGAGAGAGAGAGAGAGAGAGAGAGAGAGAGAGAGAGAGAGATAGAGAGAGAAGAGTGAGGAGAGAGAGGAGGAGAAGCGCGTTGGAGGAAAATTGAAAAAAAAAAGAAGAAGGAGCAGGAGAGAGAGAGAGAGGGTAAGATGAGCGGAGAGAGGGGGAGGAGAGAAGTGAGGAGGAGTGCGCGGAGAGAGAGAGAGAGAGAGAGAGTGAGGAGGGAGTGAGCGAGAGAGAGAGAGAGAGAGAGAGAGAGAGAGAGAGAGAAGCTGCACTTCCTTAATAAGGACATGTCTGGAATTTAAGCCCAACTCTCCAATAGTGAAGCTTCTCTCTCCCAGTGCACACATTCGTCTCTCACCGTCTGCCCTAGCGCGCACACACACACACACACACGCACGCACGCACGCACACACACAATGCTTTTTCAGAGCATATGGCTGTTGCTTGTTTCCAGTGAAAGCCGATGATCCTCATGTAATGTGTTCATGTGATTTTATTTGGAAAACGATGTCAGTTTGTGCAAGACAAGCGTCACTGTTGATTAATCTATACATGATGGTTGAAATATTGAATTAGCTTAATCCTACGAAGTCGACGATCTCGTGGGCTCCTTTCATAACGTGCACTGTTAAAAAAACTGTAATTTTACACGTACAATGACAAAAAACTGAAATTTACCTTTTTTTTACAGACTTTATGTGGTTTTTTAATTTATGGTCAAAAACTGTAAAATTACAGAAACAAACAGGGGATGTTTTTTTTACAGGAAGAAAAACGATATTTTACAGCTTATTTCTTTTTAACAAGATTTCTATTTTTACAGTTTATTTTTGAAATACAGTCAAAATTACAGAACAAGACAACACATTTACAAGAAAAATAGGGAAAACAATTTGATATATATCTTTCTATCCCATAATTTTACAGAAAAAAATATTTTACGGTATATTTCTGTTTTTCCAGTTACAGAAAATGTCTGTTTTTTTACAGATTTTTTTTACAGTGTGCACTTGACCGCTAGATGCGCTAACATGACTTCTTATTTGTAAATGAGCGCTCACTAAAAGTTACCATGATTTTACCACATAGGCGCTGTTTCCGCTGGTGGATTCTCACACTCAATAGCGTGCACTTATATCTGCGCGAGAGCGTCCAGTTTTGGTCACATAAAACAGGGCCGTCACAGGGCCGTTCTCTCTCGGTGAAGGTAATCCTTCTGACATCCGAGCGGAGCGGATTGAATGGGCTCTGCAATAACGCGCTCTCGATAATTGTCAATAAAATAAAACATCATGTACAAACCGCCTCAAATAAAGTTTTATTGACTTTATATTGGTTAAAATGTGGAGA